>NC_089796.1:44957898-45015398 GCF_040412425.1 Macrobrachium rosenbergii
GATTGTTAGAACAGTGGAAGGCTTTATTAATATATTTTACGGAATTAGCCTTCTCGGGCCCTACAAATGTGAATGACGCAATTGTTGATGCTCTCAGTCAAAAGTCAACACTTGCATATTTGCAGTTTCTAGACTATAATTTGGGAAAGTTTAACTCTTCCAATATTCTCTTTCAGGCAGATTCTCCAAATTTCTGTAGTCTTAAAACTGAAACATGTAAACTGATCAGAAGTTTGCGCTCGGATTTTATGGATCCAGCCTGTCAAGCGTGCGGAGATTTCTTTATTAGATCCAGCTAAGCCTACATTTTCTAGTGCTTTTGTGCCGATTGAAGAAATATATCTAGGAGTAGCTGCATCATGCATCATTACTGAGTTTAAAAATGGGGAACTTGCAAGCCCAGAAATCGCATAGTTTTACAAAAACTGTCAAGCCTTTTGATTGAGGCAGTTTCTCAGATTCAAAAAAGATTTGCTTTGGATGATGCCATGTACTGTATAATGTAATAACTTTTGTTAATCCTCGCTGTGCACTGAGTTTAAATCCCCCCTCTCTGGCTAATTTAGTAAAGGCAATACCACAAATTGAAAAATTTGTGGACAAAAAACTCTTAGATGAGGAATGGCGTGCTCATTATCTGGAAGAAGGTTTATCTGCTAACTTGAAAGTCACAGAATACTGGGATATTGTTTTCAAGAAGAGAAATGCAGCGGATCTACCTTGTTATCCTAATTTAACAGTTGCAATATCTACTCTTCTGTCTTTGCCATTTTCAAACGCCTCTGTGGAGCGTTGTTTCAGTCAGCTCAATCTCACAAAGACCTCTCAGAGAACGTCTTTAAAAAATGAAACATTGCGGGGATTGATGCATGGCGCGTATTACCTAAAGAGTAAAGTTCAGTCTGCACATAATATGGCAACTGATGGCCATTTAATGAGAGCAGTGAATAATGTAAAAAGTAATGCAACATGCTCAGAGGATGTCAACACTTACAAGCCATTTGGCTAAGTGTTGACGTCCCCTGACCATGTTGGTGATGGTCCTCCTATTTTCATAATTATGCCATATGCCGCTTTTTTCCCCCTTATGCTAGTTGCAAAGTTGAGTTCTCTATTGTTTATTTTTTTCCCCTCTGACTTTGATAATTAAAATCCATTGCATTGTTCCATGGGAGTCATGAAGAGAATTTTTATCTTTTCCTGTTCCACCGTTTGTCTCATAGGTAAGTATTTGCTTCATGTCTTCATTCCTTACTTTGGTTATCCATAAAGATAATTTCTACAGAACTGATATATATACAGTATATATATATATATATATATATATATATATATATATATATATATATATATATATATATATATATATATATATATATATATATCCAGCAAGTTTAGGTAATAAACATGGATTTAGGTAATTTCGGAGCAGACCTAGGGTAAAAAAACCTCGCACTCGTGGAAGCCCTGAACTGTGACCTTTTTACATGTGACTTTTTAACTGTGACCTTTTTACATGTGTCTTTTTAACTGTGACCTTTTAACCTAAGACTTTTTAACTGACCTTTTTACATGTGACTTTTTAACTAACTTTTTTTACCTGTGACTTTTTAACTGTGACCTTTTTACCTGTGACTATTTAACTGTGACCTTTTAACCTTTTTAACTGATTTTTTTACATATCACTTTTTAACTGTGACATTTTTACCTGTGAATTTTTAACTGTGACTTTTTACCTGTGACTTTTTTACCTGTGGCTTTTGACTGTGACCTTTTTACTTGTAACTTTTTAACTGTAACCTTTTTACCTGTGACATTTTAATTGACTTTTTTACCTGTGAGTTTTTAACTGTGACCTTTTTACATGTGCCTTTTTAACTGTAACCTTTTTACCCAACTTTTTAACTGTGACCTTTTTACCTGTGACTTTTTAACTGCCTTTTTTGCCGTGGCTTTTCAACCATAACTTTTTTACCTGTGACTTTCTAACTGTGCCTTTTTACCTGTGACTTTTTAACGGTAACCTTTTTTACCTGTGACTTTTCAACTGACTTTTTAACTGTGACTTTTTTACCAATGACTTTTTTAACATTTTTACATGTGACATTTTAACTGTAACCTTTTTACCTGTGACTTTTTAATTGACTTCTTGACCTGCGACTTTTAACTGACTTCTTTACCTGTGACTTTTTAACTGACCTCTTTATTTGTGACTTTTTAACTGTGGCATTTTAACTGTGACCTTTTACCTATGATATTTTTACCTGTGACTTTTTAACTGTAACCTTTTTACCTGTGAATTTTTAGCTGTGACTTTTTAACTGTAACCTTTTTACCTGTGAATTTTTAGCTGTGACTTTTTAACTGTAACCTTTTTACCTGTGAATTTTTAGCTGTGACTTTTTAACTGTAACCTTTTTACATGTGACTTTTTAATTGTAACATTTTTATCTTTGACATTTTAACTGTGACTATTTTACTTGTGACTTTTTAACTGTAACAGTTTTACCTGTGACATTAAACTGTGACCTTTTTACCTGTGACTTTTTAACTGACTTTTTTACCTGTTTGTTTTTTTTACCTATGACTTTTTAACTGTAACATTTTTACCTGTGAATTTTTAACTAACATTTTTACCTGTGACTTTTTAACTGTGGCTGTTTACCTGTGACTTTTTAACTGTAATCTTTGTACCTGTAACTTTTTAACTGACTTTTTTATCTGTGTCTTTTGAAATGTAACATTTTTACCTGTGACACTTTAACTGTGAACTTTTTGCCTGTGACTTTTTGACTAAAACCTTTACCTGTGAATTTTTAAGTGACTTTTTTACCTGTGAATTTTTACATGTGACTTTTAACAATTTACCTGTGACATTTTAATTGTAACCTTTTTACCTATGAATTTTTACCTGTGACTTTTTTACCAATGACTTTCTAACTGTAACATTTTTACATGTGACATTTTTACTGTGACCTTTTTACCAATGACTTTTTTAACTGGCTTTTTTGCCTGTGACTATTTAACTGTGACCTTTTTACATGTGACTTTCTAACTGTAACTTTTACACCTGACTTCTTAACTGACTTTTTTATCTGTGACTTTTTAACTGTGACTTTTTGCCCGTGACTTTTTAACTGAATTTTTTACCTGTAACTTTTTAACTGTGCCATTTTACCTGTAAGTTTTTACCTGTAACATTTTTACCTGTGACTTTTTAACTGACATTTTTACAAGTGACTTTTTCACTGACTTTTTTACCCGTGACTAACTGTGACCTCTTTACCTGTGACTTTTAACTGTGACCTATTTTTACCTGAAACTTTTTAACTGTAACATTTTTACCTGTGACTTTTTAACTGATATTTTACCTGTGACTTTTTAACTGATATTTTACCTGTGATTTTTTCACTGACTTTTTACCTGTGACTTTCTAACTGTAACCTTTTTACCTGTGACTTTTTAACTGACTTTTTATACCTGTGACTTTTTAACTGAATTTTACCTGTGATTTTTTTACCCGAGGCTTCGTGCCTGATTCGCCGCAACACGGTAATAAATCGCACAGACTCGTTGGCTGCGCTCAGGGAATTAAATTATGCCTCATCAAAAAAGTGAGAGCATCGGCTGACACAGATCACGAGATCAAAATACGCGTTAAAATACATAACATGTCGGGGGGGAAGTCAAGCGTACCGGGGCTTAGTGTCTGGGGATAACAGTTGCTGCCTAAGGACACTGCCTAGGGACCAATGCAAGACCCTGTGAAAAGAGAATTTTGTTCTACCTGTAGTTATTATTAAACCAAGCGCAGTGCAAGGTTGCTTAATGATGATGACGGGAGAGAAGTGTTGCTGAATGGTATCAGAGATTCAACGTTAGAGGGCCTCTAGTGGAGCTCTTTGGCCGGTCAGGGTGTTTAACGCTTATTTCTTCAAGAATGATAGCCGTAGGCTCATGGTGATAATGGATGAATGGATTCACTGTTTTAGGGGTTGTGATTCTGAAAAGGATGATAAGGGTCTCGTATTAGGTGAAAGTCGACCCAGGAAAGAGGAAGAGTCTCAGTTTACTTGGAAAGATGTATGGATGTTACTGATGAAGGAAGTAGAATGTGGGACAGAATGCTGGCAGATAGAGTACAGGCTGGAGCATAATCATGTGGGACAAGGTCTTGTTTCATTGTCTGTTGAAATGTTAATTTCCTAAGCTGGCTTATGAGGATCTTGATTATTGGTATGGTAAGAGAAAGAGGATGTGAATGGTGGATGGAATGGTTGGGATTTACAGATGAAGCAGTTTCGAGAGATATTAGCAAAAAGCTGCTTAGACCGCAGTAACTTAGGAAGTAGTTTTAATGTGGAATCCTTGAGCCTGTGATGTTTATATGTATGGAGAGCGATGTGCCATATCCTGCGGTAGAGCAGCTCTGCGTACTGCACTAGTTCCTAGGATCTGGAACACCTTTTCACATTACATAATATTTCAAGATAAGGAACGTTTGTTTACGCAGACTGAGAAGTTACAGCTTGGGCTATGAGAAATAGTCGCTCACTCTCTAGAATCCAGGTGACAAAGCCACATGTAAGAAAAAAAATCACGGAAAAGTGACAAAAAAGTAAAAAAAAAAAAAAAAAGTCATAATTTTAGCAAGGAAAGGATGTCACGTAATCCAACAAAAATATACAGATTAGTCACAATTTAATTAAGTAACAAAAATTTTAAAATAATAAACCGGGATATATTTTAAATCAGTTATTATCTGGCAATACGTCACTTGCACATATTGGCAACACTGTATATATGATGTCATTATATGTATGTAAAAAATGACGTTTTGTTCAATATCTTAAGCACAGCGAGGTAATCAAACGAAAACTTTCACTCAATCGTTTATTGACAGTACATGACACGTACAGGTTGAAAACCCCTTACATAACATGGTGGCATTACATTTAGATTTAATGTTTTTAATGCTGACCTATTGCCAGTTAATTACTGATTTAAAATGTTTTCTGTTTTTTTACTTTGATTGTTTATGGTGCTTAAATAAATTGTGACTTACTTGAATATTTTTCTTTGTCTACCTGACTTTCTTTCCTAGACAAAATTGTGACTATTTTCCTGTGACTTTCTCACCGGCCACTATAAATTAATGTGACTTTTTTCCCCAGCCAAAATTGTGCCTTTTTCTTGTGACTTTATTGTGACCCTTCGCTCTTTCGTGCTGCAGCAGGTCTCTCCGTCTTCTGTCCTGAACCACAAACGGATCGATCAACATTTCTGTAAAATCAAGACTCAACCCCGACGGTTCTAAACGAATAAGAATGTCGAACATGTGGAACTTGTCCGTCAGAATAAACGAACAACTTGAGCTCTCGTTCATCTGGAAATATGAGATGTTAGATGCTCTGAAGGTCGAAGCCTTAATGGGAAATTAGCAAAATGGTTTGAGGTGTTATTCAGGCATATTATATCAAATTAGTAGGAACGTTACTCGACAGTGGAACTTCGTCGCTGTAAGTGATTTTTCATCCTGTTTTCATTCCTAAAAATAATTCTTCCATCATACGTCTTTAAGGGAGGCCCATATGAATTTAGTCGTCAACTGAAGTCGTGAAATGTCTGGTTTTATTCGCTCCTCTACAGTAACATACAAATCCACTTACTCCGTTTTTCCTGCCAAGTATACCTTAGTTTAACCAGACCACTGAGTTGATTAACAGCTCTCGTAGGGCTGGCCCAAAGGATTAGATTTATTTTACGTGGCTAAGAACCAATTGGTTACCTAACAACGGAACCTACAGGTTATTGTGGACTCCGAACCACATTATAGCGACAAATGAATTTCTATCACCAGTAATAAATTCCTCTAATTCTTCGTTGGCCGATCGGAGAATCGAACGCGGGGCAAGCAAGAGTGCTAGCTGAGAACGGTACCCACCCGTCCATGAGGAACTATTTTCCTGCCAAAATGACCGTTTAATATTCAGTTACTGTTCCTCGAAAACAACTAACACCCAAAGGGAATTATTACTGAGAAGTGCTTCTACGCCGGATTTTAGTTTAGAAACAACGATAACAATTCTACTTTAACCGCTAGAAACAAGTCAGGCGTATACAGTAGCAAAAATTCATGTACACCCATATATCCATATACATATACAGTATATACATATGTACACACACATATATATGTATATATATACATATATATATGTATATACATATATATATATATATAGTATATATATATATAAATATATATATATATATATATATATATATATATATATATAATATATATATATATATAATATACATATATACTGTGTATATATATATACACACACACACACACACATATATATATATATATATATATATATATATATATATATATATATATATATATATATATATATATGGGTGTGTGTGTGTGTGTGTGTGTGTATGTATGCATCAGCTCCAACGTTCTGCGCTGGAAAGGGTCTCTGTAAAAATCCAACACCTGTGTCTTACCTGTTCTTTCATCTCCACAAATCTCTAATCCTCTCCACCTTCCCGTCTCAAATCTCCCATCCAAGTAGGTCTGGGTCTTCTAAATCTTCTGAAAAAAAAAAAAAAAGGCGAACAGCCACAGTCAGTCAAAAACTGGGGCGCCCAATCGCCTTTCACTGTCGACATATTTCTGTTTCTGGAAGGCAGCTCACGGGTTGTGGATGCCCTTTCCTTCGACCTTGGCCTGTTACGATCCGTTGTTCTAATTCCTGGTTTTCTCTCTCCTATATACAGTGAGTTCAGAGCAACGCTTCTCTAGGAATTAATGTTCTTAGCAATTTAAATCGCGCAAAACAAAAAATTGTTATTTTTCCATATCGTTCGCATCATCTTCATTATTTGTAAGGCTCGCTGGTCTTTTTTGATAATTAGTTCCTCTGAGGCTTTCTTATCATATTTTAGGTTTCTCTTGATTGCACGATTGTGACACACAATACAATCTGTGTAAACTGAATATATATATATATATATATATATATATATATATATATATATATATATATATATATATATATATATATATATATATATATATGACCATAAAAGGCCCATAAAAACACTATATATTAGCTGTAACCATATATTTCGGATACTTCTGTGTTCCTGCTCACTTGTGAAATATTTTACCGGTGAGCAGAGATACAGAAGTATCAGAAATGTATGGTTACAGCGTGTACATAGTGTTTTTATGGGCCTTTGTATCTTCACAGTGCTCTTTTAGATTACAGTAAAAGACACACACACACACATATATATATATATATATATTTACGTTTGTTGACGTTTAATTACCTTGATTAGTTAATCAATGGCAATAGCTTTGCCTTGCACTTACCGTGGACATATGTAAAAACCAATTAAGGCAGAAAATACATTAAATCACATAAATTAAGAATGGAAAGTCGCCAGTTTAAAACGTAATCATTATCAAAATCTAAATTTATTTAACACAACAAAGTACATTACTCAAAATTACTGAATTAGTTCTAAACAAATAAATAACTGAAGCTTCTAATGGAGTTAAGAGCAACTCAGATTACTGGTTCTGGTTATACAAGATGCATTATGATTACAAACATTTACACAACGGATTTGGTTCCCTTCTAAGGACTATTACACTTGCTGATTTTCACTGAACGTTGCATGTTGATGAATCTACCCTGATGAGGCAGAAATTCTTCCAGGCAAGAAGGCTGGACAGGCTGCTAGGCGAAAAACGACAACGCGTTCTGGAAATAGATCATCCAGATTACAGCTCATATATAGAGGATCTCTCATTTGCAATAATTTATTCACAATGGAGGAAGGTTTTACTGTATGTTATTGAGCACGAATTTTGACACCATGGAGGGGTATTTGAGCTATATCACTGAGCAATGATTAATTCATTTACAGGACGTAATTCATGAGGGAAATATACGTGCTAGGCTTTCAACAAGGGATTTATGTTGGGAGATGAAAATATTGAAACCAGGAAAATGAGAGATTTTTAGTTAGAGAGATAGACACTAGTAATTATTTGCTAAATTCAGACTTACCGGCTATTCTATAGAGCAGGTGCACACTGCCATTAAGATTGATCCAATGTCTTCTTTTAACAACTAAAAGGCCCACGTGACTGGACTAGAGACAGAGGCATGCACCCGAGAGAAGGGCGCAGAGCACAGGTGTGAGTTTAACGAGTACTGGTGGGCTTCTGTTCTCCAGGAGCCGGGTCTTTTCCCTTGCTCCTATTGTTATGATACGCTTAGATGACTAGGCTCTGTGAATGGCCAGGCGTGAAGCGAAGGGGAGCCAGAGTATCTGAAAAGCAATTAAAACCAGCAGAGAGGATTCACAGTAAAATGGGTCGTGGGGCAAGGAGATCTAAAGGGAAATCTAGCATGTTTATTAACCACCGTGACTAATAGATACCACTCTCTGGGTCATTCTGCCTTCTCAAAACAACTCTCACTACCACTTCTGCGGCTAGGATCGGGGTCCCTACTGTATCCCTGTCCTGGGTGTTCCATCTAAAAGGATTTTGGGCTCCATGCTAACAAGCTGAAGAGACGAGTACAGCATACATTCATAACAATATAGAAATCCTTCTTGTTCGGAGGCTGATGTTGCGTTTTAGGGGACATCCATTGTTCCTCGTGTTTATCTATAAATGTCTCTATATGAAATGGGCTGACCCAGAGCTGCCGACCAAAAACTGTAACTGTTGTCCTCGTCACCGTCCCGCTGGGGTAAACAGATTTGGCAACAGGCGAGGAAAGAGATGTCACATTGTAATAGTTAATATTTTTCTATTGTATTTCCTGCAATATTTTGAATATAATTTTATCCTTGATCGTAGTTAGGTGTTTCTCAAATAAAGTCTTTCGGATAATCACGAATCTTTAATTGCCTTATTTGAATAATAAGGAAAGTACATTTGGTATCGCTGCGTTACCCTCCCATGACCCACCTTTGACTAAGTACAGTGCCCTCATAAATATTTGGCTTTTCCTGTCATCACTTATTGGTTTGAACCAGGGTAATCCTCCAGTCATCCAGAGCTGAAGTCAGGGAGACAAAGCTCCCAAGGCCTTAACCTTATTCATCATCCAGCTGCCGATGATCTCTGAAGCTTATCTCGAGCAAGTGCCAACGCACTTGTGGCGTCTGTTACTCTATGACAACATTTCGGATGGCAGCAGAGGGACTGAAATTATTCACCAAGAGGATAACTGCAGTTCGCAGTGGACTGCTGAAGCAATGAGCATCCACACTGCAGCAACAGAATCTGAATCCTTAGGTCTCTTGTAGTCTTTCCTTCAGCAGGAGGAAGTTCTGATTTGGGGTTCTTTTGTCTGAAATTATGCTATTTGTTGATTTTCACTTTTACTCTTACATTTAATTTTCGCTTGTATGGTTGCCGGGCCAATAAATCAGCATTGTAGTAACTTGGTAAAATTTCATTAGCAATAGAAGTATCTTACTTAATGGGTGAAACAGTTGTCTGCAAAATTTTGATTTTTTCCCTGAGAAATTTAGTCTTGAAAGTGTAAAAGTTACAAAAAATTGTAAAATTTTTCTCACGAAACAAAAAAAGCCGGTTATATATATATATATATATATATATATATATATATATATATATATATATATATATATATAGAGAGAGAGAGAGAGAGAGAGAGAGAGAGAGAGAGAGAGAGAGAACGCCTTCATAGCTTGCGCCAACAACACGATGGCAGGGAACACCGGAAACGGCTTTGAAGACAGCATATCTAGAAAAATCGTATACTCCACAGTAGCAAGGAAACGAAGAAAAACGCAAGAGAACGCACGGAAAACGGACATTTGGAACCAGGGATCAGAGAAAGACCAAGGTCAAGAGAGGGTGGAGGTCACACAGGAAGAGCTAGGCGATTATAGGATTAAAAGTACCCAGCACACAGATATAAATACAGCCGGACTATGCGTTTGCTCATTGTACGGATACTTGATAATGTGGACTGTTTGTCCAAGAAAGCTTGTAACTTTTTGAATAAAAACTCCATTAGATACCATCCAGTTTGAATGAGGTCCTTTTAGTAATTCTACTAATGCACAGAACAATTGTGTATTGATAAAGTTAATATATATATATATATATATATATATATATATATATATATATATATATATATATATATATATATATATATATATATATATATATATATATATATATATATATATATATATTTATACATGTGTGTGTGCATGTGTGTAATTTTAAATTAATATTGGCAATGCCCTCTTAACTTCTCAATTTCTTCACACTGGAAATGCTTGTCACTACTAAGCCTGTATCCAGATGAAGAAAGAAATGAAGATCTCCATTATGTGCATATATATATATATATATATATATATATATATATATATATATATATATATATATATATATATATATATATATATATATAAATCAGAAAGCTCCAAACGTCCTTTAATATCCAATTCACTCTACCTCGGAAATAATATATTTTCATATATGTTACAAAGGAATTTTTAGTTGATAATAAGTCCACCGTCCCGTGGGGTCGAACCAGCGACGGACGAGGAATCAGGACTACAGTGACGCAATAACGAAATCGGCCACAAGAGAGGTATAAGTGAATAACATCTCCCATCAACTCACCCGTCGAACTCAGGTGTTTTGGCGTTTGGAGACGATATCCACCCACCTCTGCCATGTTGACCGTGTAGTGCGTTTGTCGACGTAGCCATATTATGACTATTTATCACATCACCGTGATTCATATACAATCAGAAAGCTACAAACGTCCTTTAATATCCAATTCACTCTACCTCGGAAATAATATATTTTCATATATGTTACCGAAGGGGAATTTTTAGTTGATAATAAGTCCACCGTCCCGTGGGGTCGAACCAGCGACGGACGAGGAATCAGGACTACAGTGACGCACTAACGAAATCGGCCACAAGAGAGGTATAAGTGAATAACATCTCCCATCAACTCACCCGTCGAACTCAGGTGTTTTGCGTTTGGAGACGATATCCACCCACCTCTGCCATGTTGACCGTGTAGTGCGTTTGTCGTACGTAGCCATATTATGACTATTTATCACATCACCGTGATTCATATACAATCAGAAAGCTACAAACGTCCTTTAATATCCAATTCACTCTACCTCGGAAATAATATATTTTCATATATGTTACCGAAGGGGAATTTTAGTTGATAATAAGTCCACCGTCCGTGAGGTCGAACCAGCGACGGACGAGGAATCAGGACTACAGTGACGCACTAACGAAATTGGCCACAAGAGAGGTATAAGTGAATAACATCTCCCATCAACTCACCTGTCAAACTCAGGTGTTTTGCGTTTGGAGACGATATCCACCCACCTCTGCCATGTTGACCGTGTAGTGCGTTTGTCGTGCGTAGCCATATTATGACTATTTATCACATCACCGTGATTCATATACAATCAGAAAGCTAAAAACGTCCTTTAATATCCAATTCACTCTACCTCGGAAATAATATATTTTCATATATGTTACCGAAGGGAATTTTTAGTTGATAATAAGTCCACCGTCCCGTGAAAGTCGAACCAGCGGCGGACAAGGAATCAGGACTACAGTGACGCACTAACGAAATCGGCCACAAGAGAGGTATAAGTGAATAACATCTCCCATCAACTCACCCGTCGAACTCAGGTGTTTTGCGTTTGGAGACGATATCCACCCACCTCTGCCATGTTGACCGTGTAGTGCGTTTGTCGCACGTAGCCATATTATGACTATTTATCACATCACCGTGATTCATATACAATCAGAAAGCTACAAACGTCGCTAATATCAATTCACTCTACCTGGGAAATAATATATTTTCATATATGTTACCGAAGGAATTTTTAGTTGATAATAAGTCCACCGTCCCGTGAAGTCGAACCAGCGACGGACGAGGAATCAGGACTACAGTGACGCACTAACGAAATCGGCCACAAGAGGTATAAGTGAATAACATCTCCCATCAACTCACCCGTCGAACTCAGATGTTTTGCGTTTGGAGACGATATCCACCCACCTCTGCCATGTTGACCGTGTAGTGCGTTTGTCGCCGCGTAGCCATATTATGACTATTTATCACATCACCGTGATTCATATACAATCGAAAGCTACAAACGTCCTTTAATATCAATTCACTCTACCTCGGAAATAATATATTCTCATATATGTTACCGAAGGAATTTTAGTTGATAATAAGTCCACCGTCCGGTGAAATCGAACCAGCGACGGACGAGGAATCAGGACTACAGTGGCGCACTAACGAAATCGGCCACAAGAGAGGTATAAGTGAATAACATCTCCCATCAACTCACCCGTCGAACTCAGGTGTTTTTTGCGTTTGGAGGCGATATCCACCCACCTCTGCCATGTTGACCGTGTAGTGCGTTTGTCGCACATAACCATATTATGACTATTTATCACATCACCGTGATTCATATACAATCAAGAAAGCTACAAACGTCCTTTAATATCCAATTCACTCTACCTCGGAAATAATATATTTTCATATATGTTACCGAAGGGGAATTTTAGTTGATAATAAGTCCACCGTCCGTGGGTCGAACCAGCGACGGACGAGAATCAGGACTACAGTGACGCACTAACGAAATCGGCCACAAAGAGGTATAAGTGAATAACATCTCCCATCAACTCACCCGTCGAACTCAGGTGTTTTCGTTTGGAGACGATATCCACCCACCTCTGCCATGTTGACCGTGACGTGCGTTTATCAACTAAAATTCCTTCGCGTATATGAAAATATATTATTTCCTATGACTATTTATCACATCATTGTATATGAATCACGTGATTCATATACAATCGGCTACAAGCTAAAACGCGTCAACTGGCAGAGGTTAATATCAATTCAAACTCTACCTGAGTTCGGAAATAATATATTTTCATATATACCTTACTTGAAGCCGAATTTTAGTTGATAATAAGTCCACCGTCCGTCGCTGGTTGTTGACCCCACGGGACGACTTATTATCAACTAAAAATCGCTTCGGAACGATATGAAAATCAGGTAGACTAATTGTGGCGTTTGTAGCTTTCGAATATGAATCACAAGATGTGACAAATAGTATAATATGGCTACGAATAAACATCTCCGGTCAACATGGTAGACTCACCCGTCGAACTCAAACACCTGTGTTTTGCGTTTGAGTTGATGAGATCCACCCACCTCTGCCATATCGTTGACACGTGTAGTCCGATTTGTCCGTCGCTGGTTCGACCATATTATGACTGGACTTTTATCAACAAAATTCACTTCGTGATTATATGAAAATACAATATTTCCAGAAAGCTATTAAACGTCGTTTAATATCAATTGTATATAATCTCGGAAATAATATATTTTCATGTATGTTACCAAACGAAGGGGAACATTTAGTTGATAATAAGTCCAAACGCAAAACAACTGAGTTCCTTGTGGGAGATGTCACTTACCCGTGGCCGATTTCGTTAGTGCGTCACTGTAGTCCTGATTCCTCCTCCGTCGCTGGTTCGACCCCCACGGACGGTGGACTTATTATCAACTAAAATTCCCCTTCGGTAACATATATGAAAATATATTATTTCCGAGGTAGAGTGAATTGGATATTAAAGGACGTTTGTAGCTTTCTGATTGTATATGAATCACGGTGATGTGATAAATAGTCATAATATGGCTACGTGCGACAAACGCACTACACGTCAACATGGCAGAGGTGGTGGATATCGTCTCCAAACGCAAAATACCTGAGTTCGACGGGTGAGTTGATGGGAGATGTTATTCACTTATACCTCTCTTGTGGCCGATTTCGTTAGTGCGCCACTGTAGTCCTGATTCCTCGTCCGTCGCTGGTTCGACCCCACGGACGGTGGACTTATTATCAACTAAAAATTCCCCTTCGGTAACATATATGAAAATATATTATTTCCGAGGTAGAGTGAATTGATATTAAAGGACGTTTGTAGCTTTCTGATTGTATATGAATCACGGTGATGTGACAAATAGTCATAATATGGCTACGTTGCACGACAAACGCACTACACGGTCAACATGGCAGAGGTGGGTGGATATCGTCTCCAAACGCAAAACACCTGAGTTCGACGGGTGAGTTGATGGGAGATGTTATTCACTTATACCTCTCTTGTGGCCAATTTCGTTAGTGCGTCACTGTAGTCCTGATTCCTCGTCCGTCGCTGGTTCGACCCCACGGGACGGTGGACTTATTATCAACTAAAAATTCCCCTTCGGTAACATATATGAAAATATATTATTTCCGAGGTAGAGTGAATTGGATATTAAAGGACGTTTGTAGCTTTCTGATTGTATATGAATCACGGTGATGTGATAAATAGTCATAATATGGCTACGATGCGACAAACGCACTACACGGTCAACATGGCAGAGGTGGGTGGATATCGTCTCCAAACGCAAACACCCTGAGTTCGACAGGTGAGTTGATGGGAGATGTTATTCACTTATACCTCTCTTGTGGCCGATTTCGTTAGTGCGTCACTGTAGTCCTGATTCCTCGTCCGTCGCTGGTTCGACCCCACGGACGGTGGACTTATTATCAACTAAAATTCCCCTTCGTAACATATATATGAAAATATATTATTTCCGGAGGTAGAGTGAATTGATATTAAAGGACGTTTGTAGCTTTCTGATTGTATATGAATCACGGTGATGTGATAAATAGTCATAATATGGCTACGTCGACAAACGCACTACACGGTCAACATGGCAGAGGTGGGTGGATATCGCCTCCAAACGCAAAACACCTGAGTTCGACGGGTGAGTTGATGGGAGATGTTATTCACTTATACCTCTCTTGTGGCCGATTTCGTTAGTGCGTCACTGTAGTCCTGATTCCTCGTCCGTCGCTGGTTCGACCTCACGGGACGGTGGACTTATTATCAACTAAAAATTCCTTCGGTAACATATATGAAAATATATTATTTCCGAGGTAGAGATAATTGGATATTAAGGACGTTTGTAGCTTTCTGATTGTATATGAATCACGGTGATGTGATAAATAGTCATAATATGGCTACGTGCGACAAACGCACTACACGGTCAACATGGCAGAGGTGGGTGGATATCGTCTCCAAACGCAAAACACCTGAGTTCGACGGGTGAGTTGATGGGAGATGTTATTCACTTATACCTCTCTTGTGGCGATTTCGTTAGTGCGTCAGTAGTCCTGATTCTCGTCCGTCGATGGTTCGACCCCACGGGACGGTGGACTTATTATCAACTAAAAATTCCCCTTCGGTAACATATATGAAAATATATTATTTCCGAGGTAGAGTGAATTGGATATTAAAGGACGTTTGTAGCTTTCTGATTGTATATGAATCACGGTGATGTGATAAATAGTCATAATATGGCTACGTCGCGACAAACGCACTACACGGTCAACATGGCAGAGGTGGGTGGATATCGTCTCCAAAACGCAAAACACCTGAGTTCGACGGGTGAGTTGATGGGAGATGTTATTCACTTATACCTCTCTTGTGGCTGATTTCGTTAGTGCGTCACTGTAGTCCTGATTCCTCGTCCGTCGCTGGTTCGACCCTACGGGACGGTGGACTTATTATCAACTAAAAAATTCCCCTTCGGTAACATATATGAAAATATATTATTTCCGAGGTAGAGTGAATTGGATATTAAAGGACGTTTGTAGCTTTCTGATTGTATATGAATCACGGTGATGTGATAAATAGTCATATATATATATATATATATATATATATATATATATATATATATATATATATATATATATATATATATATATATATATATATATATATATATATATATATATATATATATATATATATATATATATATATATATATATATATATATATATATATATATATATATATATATATATATATATATATATATATATATATATATATATATATATATATATATATATATATATATATATATATATATATATATATATATATATATATATATATATATATATATATATATATATATGTATGTATGTCTGTATGTATGTATGCATGTATGTATGTATGTATGTATGTACAGCATGTATGTATGTATGTGTATTGTCACGAAGTGCTCCAAGTACCTGGTTATTACACTACTAATCACAGAATTTAAAAATTTACCTTACTTCAGCCAGATACCTGAACTCTCATACCAATAAAAATACGATTGAGTACTCTAAGGGGCAACAGTGATCCCTTAAAAGAATTATCAACAAAATTTATCAGAGGTATCAGTATGTGCTAAAGTTAATCAAAGGGCATCACTCCATTACTTTAACTGTCTCCCAAGTCTGAGTCACTTCAGCAAAACTAAAGAAACAAAACATCTGTCTGTTTTATTTTAAAAAATTATTCCTCCATTGCTGGTTAATAAATGAAACACTTGTAAACAATTTAAATACAAAAATTTCTCTTCAATTCAAAATCAGTAAATAAAAATTCACAATTTTACTTTGAGTAAAAATTACTATTACTTGTAAACACAAGTCTTAATTAATTCTTAAATCAAATTGTTAAACAAACTTATATCAATGAAAAATATTAATTTATCAAGAAACACTAAGATGGTGAAATAAATCTAAGCAAATAATTACAAAATACAAGAATATACAAAAATACACAAGACTGAAATGTGTAAAAAATGTGATAAATTCACCAAAAAATCTTACTTCTGGTCTAATAAACACAAATCAATAACACTCACAAAAATCAATTCAGTTTGAATAACACATCTTCATTTCAAAATAACCTTTAACCATGATCAAACCTGTAAATTCGTAAATTCACTGTACGTTACACAAGCTTGTAAAAGCTTTCACAGGATTACCCCAAATGAAGCTGCTTGAGATTCACTATACACACTTTTCTGATAGGCACCGTTACTGGGAAAACACTAACTACTAAGGTTATCAGATCTCAAAAGCTAAGATTAATATCAATGACACAATAAATTTGCTTTAGGTTACAAACTTCTCTTTCTTGAAGAGAGAGAGAGAGAGAGAGAGAGAGAGAGAGAGAGAGAGAGAGAGAGAGAGAGAGAGAGAGAGAGAGAGAGAGCACAAAAGGTCTCTAGAATGAGAATGAATAAATTTTTTAGGTTTCCAGTTAGAAGCAAAACCCCTATAGAATGACATCATCTCAAACATGTTGGGAACGAGATTCATGGAACATTCTAAAACATTTTGGGACTGAGACACAAAGAACATTCTGGACTTCCGGTCACGAGACACGATCAGAACAACACGTGATCAGAGCAACATGATGCAATTGCCGTGTGCTTTTGCTCCCAGTAATTCTCAAAAAGGCGTACATGACTTTGAGGCAAATCATTTTGGACAAGATCTGAACACGATCGATACAACATTCATGTGGCTAATTATATGATTGACATATTTATAAAATAGACAAAGAGCACAAGTCTTCCTACTGTCAACGCACGTGTCTCCTGTGCTGACGACTCGAGAACATGATCTGGTCTGACTTAATCTCTCTTTCCCACTATAGCTTTATTATTAAGAAACATATTAATTTTAAATTACGATGTTAAGTTACCTAAATCATTAGTATGTGTGAGATCTGACATTACAAAGACATTTTTGCATAACTATTATTATTACTATATAGAATACACTACACAATATTCTTGTGTATAAAAATCATACGACAATTACAAGGTATCTCATAACATTGTGGAAAATCATACTTTATACATTTTACAAGAGAATCTCATGAGAATATATATATATATATATATATATATATATATATATATATATATATATATATATATATATATATATATATATATATATATATATATGTGTGTGTGTGTGTGTGTGTGTGTGTGTGTGCGTGCGTGCGTGTGCACATGCATATTGTGACGATTTATGCAGGTCCCAACTGAGATAGAAAACAATTACAGTGTCAGGCTAATCCAAGTGTTTTGACCAGTGCCTGATTCAGAAATGTGCTGAGAAGGCTGTACCACAAGGGCCTCTACATTTCTTAGAGGCTTAATCAATAAACGGTAGCAATACATCCTGTTGAATTTTTTATTACATTGTGTCAGAATGGGAATCTTTAGTTTATTTTAGCTTTGATCGCTCATAAATCAGACTTGATTTTTTGTCACTATGATTCAGAATTTTTGTTGCTTATGTACTCTGTAACCTTATTGTTGAATTATGATGTGTTACTTTAAAAGTAGAGTTGTTAAGTGGTATTACTATGTATGAAGTCTTATGGATATTGTTTTACTATTTATTGGACAGAACAAGATAAATTTCATTGACTGCTTTTGTTCAGATAAGCTTAGGCAAATTTTACGCTATTACAATTTAAGCTTTAAGGCATCTTAGTATAAAAAAAATTGGAGTCTCCTGCTCTATGGAGCGCTTGTTGGAGCTTCTGAGATGTGAACAAAGGCAAGGTGACGTTGTCTGGAAGTCGGTTATCTATTATCCATACGCCAGGTCCAGTCCGTTCAAAGGACTGCTCTCCCCTACTCCGACCTGTGAAATAACTTGTGATGATGCTATCAATGGAAACTGACAAAAATACAAGATGGGAACATGAATGAATCACTTGAGACTTGAAGAAAACTTCTCCTCCATAAATAATCTCTACTGTTATCCAGAACTAAGAACATTTTCTAATGTTTACTCTCTTATCTATTTGTTTTCTCCTTATTTCCAGCTTTTCCACTGATCACTTTAACCTTAATAGTATTTAATATTCCCCATACCCTGATACTGAACAAAGTTCTAAAAAAGTTAATATAAAATCAAACAATGTGAAATGCAGAACACAGGCACAGAAAACAATACATTACATTTGGGTACTCACCAGATGCTCCCAAGTGGCGTATCATCATCTGGAGTCATGGCCTCAAGGCGTGTTGAGATGTGGGGCGGTGACTATTTACTTTTTATTTGGTATTTTTCACTCTGAATTCCTGACTTTAATGTGAATTATGTAAACCTCATTCTATAAGTAACGAAGAGATATAAGAGGAAAGGCAATAAAAAATATTCAGGGTTTCTTAACGTTAATTGACTCGTTTTCTTTTTCGTAATCTTTGTAAGGCGTAAGACAAAATAAGAAAATAAATAAATAAAACCCAGGCAATACTAAAAAAACCTATTTCAAGACATTGCACTTTTTGGTAAAGATTTTCCAGGGATCTTTCTCTTTCTCTCGTTGTCGCGAATATTTCCCCACGACTGGAAGGGTTCTAAGTCCCTGATGGCATGGGACTGGGATGGTCAGGCCTGAAGGGCACTACCAGCAATCATCGAAGCGAAGGTCCATCAGGGTCAGGCAGGGTTTTACAATTTTATTTAAAAAAATAGACTACTTGAAATTCAACATACAAGAAACTTGACGCACACCCTTGAGGTCTGATTTATAAGATGAGGACCACACGTTCGGGTACTAGACACAATGCTGAGGACCCTTAAAACTCAGAAAAACATGCTTCTAAAAACTACAATTTTGCACGAAACTTATTTCCGAACAATCAGCCTACACTTTAACCAAAGACTAACTGGATTAAACCTCGGATGTCAAAAACGGGAAAGGATCAAACTAGCATACCAAATGAACCGACTCTTGTTATAAAATGGACCTGTGAGAGGGTGCAAAAGAGAGAGCAAGTAGACATTGACTGCTAATTCATTAAGTGAGCAGGCCGCTTTGTAGTCGATCCCGAGCGGCACTGCGTTGAGTTCGATCCTCGAGAGGGTGTCTGCTACAGGGTTCTTCCTGCCGGGGAGGTATTTGATGGTGTAGGTGAACTCCACGATGGCCGCGAGATGCCACTGCTGCCTGGAGGACCATGCATCCCCCTGCTTTGTGAAGGCGTGGACCAGCAGCTGGTGGTACGTCCAAATTGTGAAGGGCGTGCCCTCCAAGAGGAACTTGAAGTGGCGTACCGCCCGGTACACAGCGCAGAGTTCCTTGTTCGAAGGTGCTATAGTGGGACTTGGTGAGGCTGAGCTTTCTGCTGAAGAAGGCGATGGGCTGAGGGGCTCCGGCGACGACCTGCTCCAGGACGGCCCCACAGGCGATGTTGTTGGTGTCCGTCGTTAGCTGGAGGGGGCCACTGGGGTCCTGGTGGGCCAAGGTGGTTGCCTTGGTGAGGGCAGCCTTTGCCAGGGAGAAGGCCCGCTGCTGGTTGGGGCCCCACACTAAGGTCTTCGGATGGCCCTTCAGGATCTCCGTCAGGGGGGCCATGGTGTGTGCGACCCTGGGGATGAACCTCCTGTAGCAGTTGACCATCCCGAGGATTTCTTGTATGGCCCTGATGGAGGTAGGGGTGGGGAACCTGGCAACGGCTTTGACTTTCGATGCGAGTGGGCGGAAGCCCCCCGGTGATACCTCGTGGCCCAGGAAGTTGACCCTTTTGACGCCGAAGATGCATTTGTCGAACCTGACGACGAGACCGTTCTCCTGCAGGCGTTGCAGGACCTTCCGGATGTGTCGCAGGTGTTCTTTGTGGGATCTGGAAAAAATTAAAATGCCATCTACGTGGCAGACGCAGAAGTTTAGGTCCCCCAGGATGCTGTCCATCAGTCTCTGGAAAGTCACCCTGGCGTTCCTCAGGTCGCAGGTGGAGAAGGCGAAGACGTAGGACCCGAAGGGCATGATGATGGCAGTTTTGGGGATATCCTCTGTAGCTACTGGCACCTGGAAGTAGGATTTTAAAAGATCCAATTTAGAAAATATTTTGGCCCCATGGAAAGAGGCCGTGAGGTCTTGCATGTTTGGGAGAGGGTAGTGGTCTGGTCCTGTGGCGAGGTTGAGTCACCTGTAGTTGCCGCAGGGTCTCCAGGAGCTGTCTGGTTTCTGCACCATGTGGAGGGGGAGGCCCACGGGCTGGAGGCCTTTCTATATATGCCCATATGCTCCATCTCGGCGAAAGCGTCCTTGGCCTCCTGAAGGCGCAGAGGGGGAAGCCCCCGGAACTTTGCATGCGTCGGGAAGCCCTTCTTCTTGATGTGGTGGTAAATTCCGTGTTTGGCAGGGGACCCCGGGCACCTGAAGCAGTTCAGGCTTGAATACCTCGGGGAATTCCTTCAGGAGTGAGGCGTACTGGTGTGGAGCGATGGAACAGACTGTGGGCGCAATGGGGCCCGTCGCCAGGGGAAGGGACTGGCAGGACTCGGTGTCCAGCAGGCGTTTGTGGCCAACGTCGACTGCCAGTCCGAAGTGGGCCAGGAAGTCTGCACCCAGGAGTGGGGTCCTCACGTCTGCGATGATGAAGTTCCACTTGTACCTCTGGCCCAGGATGGAGACCGACAGGAGCTTGGTGCTGTAGGAGAGGATGGGGGACCCATTGGCGGCCATCAGGGAGGCAGCCGGGTCCGACGGGCGCTTGCGGTCCTCTCTGGACGGCGGGAACACTGAGCGCACGGCCCCAGTGTCGATCAGCATCATCCTACTGGAGACGGTGTCGTGGACGTAGAAACCTACTGGTGCAGGGCTCCTGGGTGCTTCTGCTGCCATGGCGGCCTGTGCTGTTGGCCACTGCCACCCCCGTTTTTTGGATGGGCAAAAGGGCAGGGGGGCTCACAGTTCTGGGTGTCCTTACTGTACCGCCAGTGGTAGAAGCAAGGCCCTGGCAATTGCTTCCTCTGGTGATGGGTTGGCCGCCTCCTGACGATGGCTTTTATCTCCTCTTCCGCGGTTTCCTCTGGCTGAAGGCAGTTGATGGGGTGTGCGGGTGTGGATGCCTGCTTTGCTGCCCTTGTGGAGTCAGTCAGCAGCTGTACCATTTTAATCAGGTCTTCGAGCGGCAGGGTGTAAGGCTCCAAGATCTGTATCCGAACCTCCGGGAGGAGCTGACAGAGGAAGATCTCCCTCGACAGGCTTATCTCTGTGTGCCTGCTGCTGCCATCCACCCCGGGTAGGATGAGAAGGTCGTGGATGACGTTCCACGTCTCCAGGAGGTTCGGGTCGTGCCAGGATTGTTGGCGAGGTTGAGGGCGCAGGCGGCTCTCTCGGAGATTGGCAGGGAGCAGGTCTCGATGAGAGAGGCCTTCAGCTTCTGGTAGGTGGCAGGGCTTGCGGCAGACACCCACGGGGTGATCTTCCTGTGAACCTCCTCCGGGAGGGCGTTAATTATGATGTCTGCCTGCAGCACTTCGTCGGTCAGGCCTGCTGCCCTAAACTGCCCCTCGACCCTGTAGACCCATGATGACGGGTTGTGGCGTGTGAATGGCGGCAGCTTTATGGCGAAGGTGGACCTCTGTTGGTCCGTCAGGAAGGGCAGCGAGCGAGGAGCGGGTACCGGCATGGAGGAGCACATGAGCTTTGGCGTCGGAGAGGGTGCGAGTGGGTTTTGCGTGAGGGAGATATCAGACTCCGCGAAGTTCGCGGTTATTTGTATATGGGAGGGAATGTCTGCGTCCATGCTTGCTTCTGCACTCTCACTCGGAGTGTGAGTTACACTCGCGTCAATACACGCTTGGGAGTGTGCCGTGTGGGTCCGCTAATGACGCTGGTGATCTGCCGACGAGGGTCGGTATGCCCGAACACTTTGTTAAAGCACCATAGTTAGTCTGTTAGGGGCGTGGGGTAGTTCATCGGGCCAAAACTAAGTCGCTGTTTGGGTCCGCTAATGGCTCCGGGAACCACTCCGGGGTCACCACTGTGAAAAGGTGCAAAACACAGAGCAGGTAGACATTGACTGCAAGTTTATTAAGGAAGCAGGCCGCTTATAAAGCAGTGTGCGGACGTCAGTACAAAGACATACAAGGACATACAGGTGACCCGAGGTCAATTGTAAATACAGATAACGTGACAAATAAAATTAACAGATTTAGACACAACAATGCTCTGACACATGTACAATACAAAAGGGCACAAATGAGTAAGTAATAAATGCATATTTACATAAATAAAACATGGCTAGGTATTGCGACCTAGGGTCAGGAGAAAAGGCACCATAGAAAACAGAAGGTTCACTAAAGAAAACCTGTTGAGAGGGGACTTTACAGACCTTGGCTGGGGAGGTGACGAACTGGAGAGTGCTTAGCTTACCTCAATGGTATGCCCTCGAGAAAGATGCATATTGTCCCTCTGCATACCTCGTCGTCACCTTGGTTCCCTTTCAAAATTTATACATAGGTAATTTTACTAGAGGAGGTACTTGAATTACTTAAAAAAAGAGCCTCTCTGATACTTCTGACACAGACAACACAGGCAATTTGCTGGACACAAATAATAACCAAACATATTTGCAGTAAAAAGTGAACCATGAACTCCCAACCCCCTGCTTATCACTCCCCCTTGTTTATCCTGAACGTTGTGTAGGACAGTCGAGAAAAAATGGATCCAAATTTTTCACGACACTCGTGTTATTCCGCTATTGGTTCTCAGATCCTAAGGTCTATTAACAATAAACAGATAAACAGTTTTGATAAATTTTACAGTAGATACACCGTTCAAATCATATGACTTACAATAAGCAAGCAGATACTGTAATCGTGGTAGATAGATTTCTACCAGCTAATTAAAATGTGATCCCTTCCTCAAACAAGAGTAGGCTAATTTCTGAATCTCTCTCTCTCTCTCACCGGTCCATTCAGAAAGAGATGGAACTGACTCACAATTTTCCTGTTCCGGTATCATTTTATTTTAACATCACAACTCGATGTTGGAATTTTATGCTGTGCTCTTAGGTCCTGTTAATATCCATATTACGACAATTATACTAAAATCCTATCGGGAATTTACTTCTACCAAAATATTTAGTAACTTTTGAGTCTAGTACTAAACGCAGCGCTCATGGGAGTGGATGTGGTATGAATTATTCAGACATAACTGGCATCATCTTGCTGCAATTTAGTAATTGACTATATTTTATACTTAACTATATAATTGCACAAAACATTATGAAAATTATTCCAAAACTATTTTATTTTTTAGTATCGTAACATACTTAAAATTTACTCATTTCACGACAGAAACTTGGATAATCCAGTGTAACGGGTCTTTGTTACATCTTTCCAGAGGCTCGTTGATAGTATTTTTGAACAATGTAATTGTCATAATAGTTAGTTTATACTTGAGGTGCTTTACAAACTGTCTTTCTATTCAATGAGAACAGTAAATTCTACGACATTTAATTATGCTCTGGAATTGATACATGAGCCTTCATAGAAAGGTCTGTGTTCGTTATGCCGACAGTTGTGATCTCTCTCTCTCTCTAGACGTGCACAAATGTTTAATTGGATGCCTTTAGACCTATTATTGTATTAAAGGGATATTCCCTGGAGAGTGACCCTCAAGGGTTTCAACCCGGTATGTATCCACCTTTGAGACGTGTTTAGTACAAGCCTGTTGGGAATTACCGTAAAAACATAAACAAAAGACTAAATATCATAAAGATAATTACCCTAAAGAAATATTAATCCTAGATAATGACCCCAAAAACCCTTGGGGTCACTATCTAGGAAAAATCCTATTAAAGTGCTTTGGAATCACACTTCCTCTTCTGATTTTCCTTATTGTCAAGAATTGCGCTTATGTCGATTCAAGCTTCGACTTGATGTCATCTGCAGTGGGTTCTTCCCTCATCGGACCTCGGTTTATTGAAGAAGCTCTCATAAGTGGTACTGGCGAGAGGGAATAGTTTCACTAACTCACCGATTAGATTAAAGTCAGAATAGCACGATAAAGCATCGACTAAGGTGTTTTTTTTTTGAGTGAAATATTAAAAATTGAGCATCATGGAAGCATCTAGCAACAACAGCAGCAAGAGATGGAGAAATCTTGCCTGCCTTGCAGACTACCAATATGATGACTTGGTAAGCAGGGAGCTGGGGTTTCTTATCGTTGAGATCAATAACAACTCCAGCCAAAAAGATACAAAAACATACACAGACATAGTGAAAGGATATGATCCTTCAAGCTGGAACAAGTCAGCAGAAAACATAATGAAAATAATTGAAGGAATACCAAAGAAAGCCCAAGTGATCAAGAGACTTATAAAGAAAGTTGACATCAGTCAATACATTCTAACAAAGAAAAGAACAAGGTGAATAAACTGATTAATGCAATAGGAAAATAAATGCCTAAAGCATGCAATCTATGTAATGTGTGGTATAGCATTGCAAATCCACAAAACCTGATAAGGAAATGCTGTGCATGACACGTACCAACTCACCCTACATGTGCAGAAGTACAGCAAAATAAAAAAAAGGACACAAAAGTATTTTGTTCAACATGTCTGATATGGATAGACGATGTTATTAAGTCAAGACTTAATGCACAAATAGTAGAGGATGAAGAAAATAAGGAGGAGGAAGAAGAGGAAAATGAAATAGAAGAAGAAAATAAGATTGAAGAGATAGAAAACAATAATGAAAACAAAGAAGAGGATAAGAGTATGGATGCAGAGAAACTCATAGACTCTACATATGAGGCAATACAACAGCATATATACGAAGAAATAAACTATGACATGGCAACCCAAAATAAAATCCCAAAGAGGTTGTACCTGGATATACATACTGATGGGAAAGAACAAGAAAAAAAAAGAAAAGAAAGACATAGTCTGCACTCTTTTGAAAAGAGGGAATTGCAGATTCGGTGAAAGATGTCACTACCAGCATCCCAAGATATGTCACAACTATGAGATTCATGGCAAATGTGCATATCTAGACGGCTATGAGGTTGAATGCAGCGATCTACATCCAAAAATATGCAGAAACTTGAGGCAAGGAAAGGGTGCAGATTCAACAAAAAGTGTACGTAAATGCATCCTGTAGCCATGAAGAATGAAAATCAAAATCAAATACATATCAAAAAACAAAGTAAAAATGGAACAAATAAAGAGAGGAATGAAGAGTATGAGACGAAGGAAAAAAGCAAGCCAACACCAAGTTATGAAATGTCAGCATCACGATATGAGGCATCAGCACCCAGGTACAGTGCAAGGAAGCAATGTATCTATGATGCAAAGGGATGGTGCAGATATGGAGATAGATGCAGGTACAAACACAAAATGAATAAATATGAAGATGGAAGAGCAAATATATTGGAAAAGTTGGATTTTTTAATGTCCGAATTTATGGAAATGAAGAAAAGAACAACATATCAGAACAGGAAAGAGGCATGGGAAAATCCTTATTATTACCCATATTAGATAATGGGGATAACACACAAACCATCATAGTGATGAATGCGCAGAGTTTAGTTTCGAGTAACTCAAAAAGAAAAATAGAGTTCTTAGAAGAACTAACCCAAACTGAAAAAAAGATATAATGAATATAAGTGAAACCTGGTACTCCCAAGAGACTGGTAATGATGATCAGATTAAGGGTTTCCAAACTTATAGATCAGGTAGAAAAAATAGGAATGAAGGGGGAACCGCGATATATGGGAGAGACGTAAATCAAGGAAAAATCTGTGAGAAATATAGTAACACAGACTGTGAATTAATAGCGGTAGAATTTGAATATGAAAAATTAGTGAACGTCGTAATATACAGACCCCCCTAATACTAAAGAGTTTGACATAATAATAGATAAATTAGATGATATATGTAGAATTCACAAAGAATGGAATATACTCCTATCTGGAGACCTTAACTTTCCTTTTGTAGATTGGAAAGAACGAATAGGAGATTGTGGATGTATTTATACATATAAAAAAGAGAGTAATAGTAGTGCAGAAGATAAGAGGCAATTTGAAAAGCTATTAGATATGCTACTAGAACATAACATCCAGCAAATAAATACCTGCCAACAAGAAAGTACAATATTTTAGACCTAGTATTTGTGAACGAGGTGAATTATGTTAACGATATAATAGTATATAATATGAGTATTTCAGACCATAATGTCATAGAATTAACAGTCCATTCCAAAGCAAGTGAAAACAGAGATAAGCAAGAGATGAAAAAGTGGGAAAGATGTGGAAAATACAATTTCTATAGTAAGAATATAAAATGGTAAAAAATAAATGAAGAATTAAACAAAGACTGGGAAAACTTATTCGCAAGTGATAATATACAGGTAAATACGGATATATTCTATAAAATATTAGAGAAAATAGTGGATAAATATATACCAAAGAAGAAAAGTAAACATCAGTCATGCATACCAAGAAACAGAAGGATCCTGTTCCAGAAAATCAGAAAGTGGAAAAAAGCTCTTGCAAAAGAAAAGAATGGATGGAGAGTGATGGAACTAAAAAGGTAAGATAGAAAATGCAGAACAAAAGATTATATACTATCAAAAGGAAATGAAAAACAGGACCTAGAAGAAAAGACCCTACAAAATATCAAGCAAAACCTGAAAATTTTTTACTCATATGCAAAAAAGATGAATAAAAAAAAAGAGTAGAAATAGGCCCTCTAAGAATTGAAGGGCAATTAATGAATGAAAAAAAGGAAATATGTAACATATTAGCAGAAAGATATAAGAGTGAATTTACACCTAGAATTGATAATGAAGATAATGATACAGAAATAAGAGATGAAAACAGTGAATAATTATTAGACATAGATATTAATGAAGCCAATATTGTCCAGGCTATTAATGAAATTAAAAATGGATCAGCAGCTGGACCAGACGGCGTCCCTGCCATTTTGTTAAAGAAAGTGGCTCATTCAATAGCAAAGCCGCTTGCAATATTATTAAGACAAAGTGTAGATACAGGCAAGATTTATGATGAGCATAAATTAGCATATATTACCCCTATTTTCAAAAGTGGATCAAGACTAGAGGCAAGCAATTGTAGGCCTGTGAGTCTGACATCTCATGTTATGAAAGTGTATGAAAGGGTAATGAAGAAAAATAAAATGAAACATTTAATGAAAAATAGTTTGTTTAATATAGGACACCATGGTTTTGTACACGGAAAAAGTACATAAACCCAACTGTTAGTCCACCACGGAAGCATATATAAAAATATGATAAATGAAAAAGATACAGATGTGGTTTACCTAGACTTTGCAAAAGCGTATGAAGCTAAGGTAATATCCGGTGTGCCACAAGGTACAGTGTTAGCTGCATTGCTGTTTGTGATTATGACTGCAGACATAGACAGTAATGTTAAGGACTCGGTAGTGAGAAGTTTCGCCAATGACACAAGAATAAGTAGAGAAATTACTTGTGATGAAGATAGGAACTCGCTACAAAGAGACCTAAACAAAATATATAAATGGGCAGAGGTGAATAGGATGGTATTTAACTCTGATAAATTTGAATCAATAAATTATAGTGATAAAGAAGGAATGCTATATGCATATAGAGGACCTAATAACGAGACAATCACAAATAAGGAAGCAGTTAAAGACCTTGGTGTGATGTTGAATAGGAATATGTTATGCAATGATCAAATAGCAATACTATTGGCAAAATGCAAAGCAAAACTGGGAATGTTGTTCCAGCACTTCAAAACAAGAAAAGCTGAACACATGATTATGCTTTATAAAGCGTATGTACGTAGTCCACTTGAATATTGCAATATAATATGGTACCCACACTACCAAAAAGATATTGCACAAATAGAGTGTACAAAGATCCTTTACAACTAGAATAGAAGAAGTTAAGGACCTTGACTACTGGGAAAGACTACAATTCTTAAATTTATATAGTCTCGAAAGGAGGATAATACAGGCATGGAAACAGATAGAAGGAATTACCGAAAACATCATGGAGCTAAAAATATCAGAAAGAGCGAGCAGAGGTAGATTAATAGTGCCCAAAACTATACTAGAAAAACTAAGGAAAGCACACAGGACATTAATCCACCACGCACCAGCATCGATTATGCAGCTCCTATTCATTGCGCTGAGTGAGCGTAGATGTGTTTGAGAATAAGCTCGACAAATATTTAAGATGCATCCCAGACCATCCAAGACTGGAAGATGCAAAATATACCGGAAGATGCATTAGCAATTCTCTGGCAGACTTCAGAGGTGCCTCACACTGAGGGACCTCCTGGGGCAACCCGAAAGAACTGTAAGATCTGTAAGATCTCTCTCTCTCGTTATTCCAGCATAACAACAAACAGATAAACGTAATCTCAATTGATATATTTTACAATAAACACGACCCTTAGATTACGCGATCTACAACATATCATGTAATTATGACTGATATATGTTTTATTCCTTAGCCAGAATTATTTCTGACTCTCTCTCACCCACACATAGACAACATACACATGCAGCTTTGATATGAAAATTAATAATCTGCTCAAGGAATACCTGGAATCTAATCGTAAATATGCACCAGTGTACCACAAGATGAACTGCACGTACACAGTGTAAGACACTAATATATGACAGCATTATTATTATTATTATTATTATTATTATTATTATTATTCAGCTGAACCCTTTCCATGTGGATCAAGCCCACAGAGGATGCTGATTTAAAATTCAAGCTCCCAAAAAATATGGTGTTTATTTGAGCGAAACAACAGAAGGTAATAGGAAATACAGAGAAAAGAGATAATTTATTAGAAAAAAAATCAATAAATAAATAGATACAAATATAAATGAGTGATGGAAGTATATACAGTGAAAATTGTTTTAGGGTATTAATGGACTGGATATTCGCGTCGCATGCATTTATTCAGACTGTTTGTTGTTGCTTTGGTTCTGGGTCAAGTTTTCATATGTCTGTGATTGCTGACATGTTCTAGGTCTGTGTGAGAACTGAGAATATGGAAAACTTCTTTCATAACGATTCGAAACCTCTGTGAAATATGGAGATGGATACAGATTAGCTGCTATAAGCAGGGTGTTAAGATATTTTTTCTTACATTAATACTACCATTAGTCTGCTTCAGTGCACTGCATTTAGATTGACTTTTCCGTATATCGACAATAAACACAATCATAATCTGATCATGAATACAAGGGTTTACTGTATCTGCTTTAATCACATGAAAAAATTTATTTAAGGAACCCATATGGAACCTTTATTCCGGATGCGTCTGTTCCGAGAAGCCAGCAATTGTCACAATTGGAAACTTGCAAGCAGCATCTCCATGACAGGAGAGAGAGAGAGAGAGAGAGAGAGAGAGAGAGAGAGAGAGAGAGAGAGAGAGAGAGAGAGAGAGTTGTGTTTGTAAACTGTTCAGGAAATGGCTAAGAAACGGGATGTTTTTTGTACATTCTCTAACGCCTGATTCCTTCCAATCCCATTTCAGCCCTACTTTGTTCACACAACTCATCAGAGTGAGAAAGAAAATTGATTTCAAGCAATTAGAATAGAATAGAATTTAGGCCAAAGGCCAAGCACTGGGATCTATGAGGTCATTCAGCGCTGAAAGGTGAATTAAGAATAGAAAGGTTTGAAAGATGTCACAGGAAGAAAAACTCGCAGTTGCATTATGAATCAATTGGTAGGAGAAGGTGGGAAGTAAGATAGGATTTCAAGCAATTGGGCTACGACTGGAGAGAGAGAGAGAGAGAGAGAGAGAGAGAGAGAGAGAGAGAGAGAGAGAGAGAGAGAGACACATGCACATCAGTGGAAGTTCGGAACGAAGAATTGTGATTCTGGAGATATGCTAAGTTTGATAGAACACATGAATGAAGTATATTCTATAAATCTTGGTAATAACCATGTTTGCAGTAGGTATTGCATGCTGTTGACATGCTCGTGTTTGGACAAACTCAAATTTAGGTGAATAAGCGTTCCGTTACATTACATCATTGCTTTAAGCTTCTTCGAGAGGTTCATGAGGTCGGTTAAGGGGTGAACAGGCTTGCCTCAATAAATATAACACAGATTAATGATGAAAATACATTAGTAAAACGCGCTACGTAAGCAAGAAAAGCAACATAGTTGTCAAACTGTATCGATGTTTGTTTTGGCTAGCAAATTACACACCTGTTTAGATATCGAATCCGGAATCATTGAGTGAAAGGGATATTTAGAAAACTTCAGCATTGTTCTGGAAGTCTGATATTTTCCAGCGGTATGGTGTTCCGTGTATACAAAGTGCGTTTGTATGAATGGACGTGTTCCTTTGACAATTTTCTCCTCTTTCCATATATAAACTGTGCAGTAATTGGGTGCTCGTGTCTATTATTTTCTTAATAATGTTACTATCAGGAAATTGCGTTTCTCATTCTTTGTGTACTGAGTTGTTCATATTACCCCCTGATATGTTGTAGGCTACAGACGATCAACTCAAAACAGCGAGTGCTAATTTGCGCTTTCCGATCTTTGTAGCTTTGATTTATCTTGAAGTAAATCTTACATTGCCATTTTCCAAACAAGCTTGATATGCTATTGGTTAACACAAGCTTTAAAAGAATAGGATGATCTGTGAAGAAAAAGAACGAGGGAGCCGGAAATGCAAACATATATAAATGAAAATAATCGAGAGAAGACAAATGTATATATACATACATAATCACTCATGTCATATCGCGATTCAGCGCACTGGGGCTCTGAGGTGAAATAAAACCGCACTCCATCAAGTGAAAGTTGGTTACTCACAAGGAAAGTGAGATTATTCCCATAATCCAAGGCCGCGATGGTCTTCCTGACCAGCTGCACGCAGCACGTATCTGCTCAAAGGTACGGGAGAGCCGCGTGTAACGGCCAATGGATTCCTGTACGTGGGACAGTAAGGAAACGAAGTTGTCTGTATATCCCGCGTGGAGTAGACAAAGTTGTTTGGGAAATATTTGGCCTGTAGAGGAGTAAGTATTTTCTAGGCCTTGCTGACCGAGAAGAAATAACAGGTTTTTACCTGATTGCCCGGAACAGAGGTGTAAATATTGTTAATTTGCAGAACATCTAGAGCGTTACTGTAACTGTATTCGCACAACTGCCTTGGCAGACAGCAGTGGCCTGCGGGTTTTGTTGGGCAGGTAGTCAGTTACTGTATTGTTACGTATTGTGAATCAGTATAAGTTAAAAAGATGAATTTTAATTAGCCGCTGAAACACAGAACAAGTAATAGGTTGGCTAAGCGTCATGCTCTTTTAGCAGTGGGCCAATAGAGGGACAATTTGTCAAACCATATATATACATCTGTAACGGCCATTTCTGAGCCTATACTTGATTTAAGTCTCTGTTTTATGAACAGAGGTTTGATCTCGCTTATCCCGAGACATTGTGTGATAGCAGTAACGTGAGCCGGCATCGTAAGTTATATCTTTCCCTAACTAAAATCTAAGGACTATTGGAATGAGATACTAAGTACAAAACTAAAACCTTTTATTGACAAAATCAACGAAAAATAACTTCTTAAAAATTACGAAGAATGAAATCCAATGTTTCACATAACTATCAGAAAATCTTCTAAGGAAATAATGCTCCAAAATCATAAACCCCCAATTACAGAAAATAACTCATCTGTCAAAACATGAACACGTCACTAATTAAAACAGGTCATCTCAAATGTCATACCACTCTCATCCTCGTAGGAGGGAGAGAGGAAAATGAATAGGAATGGAGGGAACAGAAATACCTTTGTCACATTAAAAACCATAAAATGTAAAAATTGCAGAAATACATCTTCCACTGTCACAGGAGATACCGTGTGTTCACAGTTCTGAAAAACAAAGTCTAAAAACGTATATGAATTCTTACTCACTCCACAAGTCCTCTGGGACAGTCTCCATGTGAAAAATCACTACTTCAGACACAAGAATCGGATCTCACAAGTCCAATTCGAACAACGGTTCCTCCCATTATATTCATTATCTAACGCACGAACGAACGTACTTTTGTATGACATCATTCGAGGTCAAAGATCGGCAAGACACGCCTCTGTACTTCGAGGCGTCACGAAGATACACGTACACACCATACATTATTAAGAAGCATCCTTCAAAAACCGGATTTTGTAACTGGTTCAGCTTTAGAACGTTCTTTGCTGAAAACGCATTTGCCAGCCCGTGTCTTGTCACCAAGGAGGTTTCTTCAACCCTTGTGGTATGCGAATGTTTCAGCAGTTTCCTATCTGCTGCCCTGAAATGGACCCTGCGAATAGCTGATAACTTTTCAAAGGTCACCTTCAAAGCCTTTACACATCTACCCCCTCAGTAATAAACAGCATATTAGCAGATAACAATTTACCTACAATACACTTCTCTAAAGAAACAATAAACATGATAGCAAGCACCATGGAAAGGAATAAAAGACAAGAAAACCATACAAGCAAAGCAGAAGATTTACAAGCAACTCAGGATATACAAATATACAACAAGATATGCAAGACTGCACACGATATGAAGAAAACACAGCAGAGAGCTCAGAAGACGACTCATCAGATGAAGACTTTACACTCGGAATTGAGCCCAGTTCAGACTCGAACTCACCAATCCATCCTTCAGGACGCATAAGTAATTTGCAAGAAACGCAGCATCAATTAACAGAAGAAATACAAGCCTCACTACCAAGCTTCTCAGGTTTCTCCAACTCTCCCATCTTACAAAATCCACAGGGATCAACTTCAGCATCAAAAGTACTACGCCAGTAGCCAATAACACCAGAAAACGGAAAAGTGAAAGAAAAAGAACAAAATTACTAGACCACTGTAACTCGAATGGACCCAACTCTACGAAGAATTAAAATAATTCAGCACAACGTCAAATCCTGGAAAACAAAGAAATTTGAATTATACAATATATATAGAGAAGAAGACCCTGACATAATATTAATCAATGAACATGGTATGAAACGAAATGAAACTCTGAAAATGTTTGGATATAATACATATACGCAAAACTTTGCTGATGAACCCTTTGCAGGAATTGCAATAGCAATCAAGAGTAATATTAGACATAAGATAATAGACGATTTCAAGACGACTTTTTAGCAGTCCAAATTCAAACTAACAAAGGACCAATAGTGATCGCCACAGCTTACAAGCCGCCAAGAAGACATTATTTCCCACTTCCGGATGTCATGAAGTTAATGAACAGGAGAGAACCAACCTACCTCATTGCCGATCTAAATGCCAGACACCAACTATTTGGATATAGGCAATCTAATTACACAGGACAAGAAATAGTCAGATTAATAAATAAAAAGTATATCATACACTTAGGACCTGATTTCGATACCTTTGTAGCAAATAACAGAAAAGGAAAGCCAGATATAATATTGGGAAATAACAAAATTCACCTCAATATTGCCGTTACAAGAGGACCAGCAACCTCCTCCGATCATATACCAATGGTAATTACATTGTCAGCCAATCCAATAATGATTCCATCCGTAGAAATACCAAATATAAAAAGAGCAGGTTGGGAAAGCTTTAAAAATGAAATAGAAGGAAAAATTAGTAGACAACCAACAATAAATTCAAATTCAAATGAAATAGAAATACCAAAAGAAATAGTAGATGGTGAGCTTGAAGAATGATACAGAAATATAGAGGAAGCAATAAAAAATCATAAACCCATAACTAAATACACCACACTTCCACATCCTATTAGTAGTTATAAGTTGAAATTGATACAATGGCACTACAACAACATCCAAAACACAGTACTTATAACAGGATGGAACAACATATTAATGAGAAGATATGTGTCATTACAAGAACAGTTAGTACAAGAAAACTCAAGACTATATCATCAAAATTGGGAAGACCTAATAAAAAAACACAGAAATACAGTACAATAACCCAAAACAATTTTGGAGCGCCGTTGCAAGACTGATGGGAAGCAAAACTAATACTTCACCATACATAAAGCATGGGAATGAGAAAATATATGATGACAAAGAGAAGGAAGTACTGCACAAGGCCTACTGGCAGGAAATATTCCAGATAACGCAGGAGGATAACCAAAATTTCGACAACCAACATGAGACAATAGTCAATGAATTCATTGAACAACATAGAAACAGAACAAATCCGCATTATGCAGCTGATATTAGCAGACTCAATGAAGACTGCCCATTAACAAGGAAAATAGAGTTATGGGAAATCAAAATAATAATTAAAATATTTAAACACAAAGCACCAGGAAAGAGTGGAATTAACAAGGTCACAATTAAAAATTTACCAGACATTGCATTCGAAAAATTAAGAGAAATATACAATTGGGCCCTCTCAGTGGGATATTTTCCAATTATATTCAAGAATGCAATAATGATTTTGATACCCAAACCAGGAAAAGATACTAGTTAGGTAGAGAATTATAGACCAATATCATTACTAGAAATACCTGGCAAAATATTTGAAAAAATAATTAACAACAGATTAGTGTTGTTCTTAGAAGGTAATCAGCTACACAATAATAATCAATATGGATTTAGAAAAGGAAGAGGGACCCAGATTGCAATAGCAACAATATAAGAGAGTATTTCACTATCACAGAGAAGAAGGTACCTATGTAACCTAGTGTGTAGAGATATAACCAAGGCATTTGACAAAGTATGGATACAAGGACTTCAGTACAAAATATTACTTCTCAACCTTCCAGACATTTTTGAGAAAATACTATGCAACTTCATCAAAGATCGAACAGCAGCAATAAGTCACAAAATTACATAGGGAATCCATTCCCGTTACTAAGTGGAGTCCCACAAGGATCTGCACTCAGTCCAACACTATTCATATTATATACATCAGATATGACTTCACCACCAGAGTACTGTACTGATGTCTGCTTTGCAGATGATATAACTCAAAAACGCACTCGAAGAAGGGATCCAACTTTGAAAGGACAAGTAGCACAAAAAACAATGAACCAAATTGAAATAATAAATCAGTTTGAAAAGAAGTGGAAGATAAAAACAAATAAATCTAAATTCCAACTAGTATCAGTGTCTGGTTACAAACCTGCACAAATAATGTTAGACCAACAACCGATGAATTTTACTAAAAGCACAAGAATACTAGGAATGCAATTCGGACAAAGATGAATATCAAAACACGTGGGAGAAAGGCTAAGAATAGCAAGAACACAAAATACAAAGCTAAAACGATTTAGGAATATGAACACAAATATCAAAATCCATTTCTACAAAAGCCTAATCAGACCAATAATGGAATATCCACCAATACCCACGTGTTTAGCATCGACTTCCAATATAAGTGCATTACAAAAACTCCAAAATAAGATACTAAGGTCCGCAGTGAGAAACAATCAAGAAGATGGCGATCTGAATATAGAACAAATACACAAAAAATACAAAGTAGAACCAATTAATCAAAGATTATACAGACTGGCAACCAACATATGGAGCAAACTAGATCAGTACAACAGTGAATTAAGAGAAGAATCGGTAGCAGAAGAGAGAAACCACCCAAACAACATAGACCACAGATGGTGGAGAAGAGTATCTTCATATCTTCATCGTGATGAACCTCAACCATTATATTATTAAGAAATGCCTTGTGAAAAAGTAATATTTAGAATTTACTATGTAGGTATCATCCAAAATCATTATGATAATTAACATCAAGGTTAAAATGAGGAAACTGGAACTTATTTTTTTATTTTATTTTGTTTTAAATATGATTATACTAATAAGAAATAAAATTCAAAATATGCAATATGTACAATTTACCATGTTGTTATAATGTAAAATTATTATTGTATTATGTTAATACTAGAAAAATTGTACCCTTACCTAAATAAAATTGTGGATAAACCACACCTGACATTACTTTTACTAATATTTCACTTTCTAAACTATTCCCTACCATGGTTAGCTAGCTAACTGCCCTCACTCTTCTTTCACCCATCTTACCTATCAGCTGAAAAAAAAAAAAAAAAAAAAAAAAAAAAAATATATATATATATATATATATATATATATATATATATATATATATATATATATATATATATATATATACATATATATATATATATATCAAATGCTACAAGTAAGCAGCCTTAGCTCTTGAAGGTCTTTGGATCAACAGTCTATGTCATTTTAAAGACTGGCCATGTTGAAATCTTGAGCGCAGACAAACAGCTCTATTCCAGCTCCAATGATTAGGCCAAATTTCCGGAGACATTTTATCCTTTACCCATCAAACTAGCCCACACCTAACTATAAGTCGTAGACGTACCAAACACAGTCTAAACTTCCCCTATAACCTCCAACATATGCTTGCATTTAACCCAAATGTAAAGTTCAGTTCTTTTGGGTCTGTCGTGTACAATAAAAAAAAAAAGATTAAGTGATCAAGGGTCCAGATTCTACTTGCTATTATATTTTGTTATTTGACTGAAGCCTGTCCAGTTGGTGTGAGGAGCAAAATAATTATGAATGAACAAGATATTTTCAAATGCGCCAAATTACAGTTTTTTGCTTTGGCCCGTGCACAATATTGATTCCTTATCCAAGCCAATTCGCAGCAGGATTTCAGGATTCGATCTAATCTTTGTGGTCTTTGATATCGTAGGGTCATTGTGGTAAACTAATAAGTCAATTGCTCTGTGGCCGAAGGTCCCATATTATGACACCAGACTGTCAGCCGAGAAGAAAACAAAACTCAAAACAGACGCACAATTTCAGAAGAGTTCTAGGCGCCAATAATTTTGTTACGTGGAAACTGTGCTGACGTTAGAACTCCCGATCTGGATGGGGGACTGGTTCAAAATATAATGCGGGAAAAAAGAGATGATTACACTTTTCCATGTATACTCTCATGGTCTCAACAGCAGTTCTTGAATGAGTCGAGGTCGATCTTTTTAATTTTCGTACCCTTTAACTAAAAATCGTATCACTACAGTGCAGTGGTGCCAAGAACAGTGATAGTAAAACTGGTTACGTGGTAGGAAGTCGCATCAAAGAAAGAGTTGGTAAAAGAGCGTTCAACAATAATTTCTTTTCAGTAATTATTGTACAGAGCTTACGTAGAGGTTGTAAAGAGAATTATTTTTTTAAAGGGTGCGCATCCTCTGTGACAAGACCACTCGTAGATATTCATCAGTAATGGTGAAACATCTCTAATACCCATTATCATCAATGAATGGCGGAATATATGAAACATTGAACCTGATGGTAACAAATTAAAACAGATCAAGTCCAATGTAGGAATATGAGCCTCATCATATCATGAGGAACAACTCAGCACAAGTAACTTTGACTCGTCTCAGAACTGACCAGTCATTTGACCCATGGCTATTTGATGAATAAGCCATAAGGTCCAGTCCCTCAATGCTATACTTGTAAATTCCCCGTAGGGAGGTAGTGCCGTCAGTGCACCTCATGCGGTGCACTGACCGCATGAGGTTGCAGCGTGCCTTCGGCCCCTAGCTGCAACCCCTTTCGTTTCTTTTACTGTACCTCCTTTCATATTCTCTTTCTTCCGTGGTACTTTTCACCCTCTCCTAACAATTGATCATGTGCAACTGCGAGGTTTTCCTCCTGTTACACCTTTCAAACCTTTTACTGTCAATTTCCGTTTCAGCGCTGAATGACCTCATAGGTCTCAGTGCTTGGCCTTTGGCCTAAATTCTCTCTTCAGTTTAATTCAATACATGTAAATCTAACAGTTAGACATTTTTTTGGGTGTGAATGTCCAAAACATAATTGGCAATGAATGTTAAGTTCTGGGAACAGCAAATTATGTAGGATCTGCATAATCTTCTATTAATGTAATTATCAAATTTGAAACAAAACTATAATGTAATAAATAAAACCTAAATTATTATCAATATGTACAAATCTTTTGGGCCAGCCCTGTTTTAGGTAAATACAATAGCTCAGTCACTGTGGTCTGGTAAACCTGCTTAATAATAATCATAATAATAATGGCTACGATCACAGCCACCCGACATCAAAATGTTTCGTGGAGGTGTTCATTGGCTTTATCAGATCACTGGCGTGAATGCGTAGCTCTCCATAGGGAGTTGATAGTGAAAGAACTTTGAACTGGTGAGTTATTAATGGCATTCAGAAATAAGAGGTTTAGGTCAACAGGTAGATCTCACAGCGTCATCAACTAAGATACTGACTGCTTTGGAGCGTTATACATCGCCCGTGTGCATTTGTTTTAGCAGGGTATCCCACTCGGGGGTGAAAAGTTGATGGCGATTTAGGCTGCAACATTCATTAGGTAATGAGTTATCGCCCCAAACATTCTCACCCATTTTTCATTACTTCTAGAAAGGGCGCAGAGACAGTCATGATCAACGGAGTCTTCAATTACGGTGCTCGGCGGAAGTGTGCTCTTGACTAAGTGCTCCTGCTCCCGAACACAATCAGTTGAGGTTATTGTTTGTTCGGTTGGTTTAGTGACGCCCGCCATGAGGCAGCACGAGCTCTTGCCCCAAGTGAGGGAAAGTGAGTGGAAGGCTTAGGTGGACCTTTCGACAGGCACGTTGAAGTTAATGCTGCTCAGGATTTTTTTTTTTTGTTAGAATTCTCGTCTAACTGAAAATTTTACAGCTAAACAATTCGTCTGCAAGATAGGATATGTTGTCTGCTAAATGCGCTTGTACCCTAAAGTCAAAAGTACAATCGTATTCCGTAATTGTATGTCAACATATATCTAATGGAAAGGAATTCACATTACATCTTTGTTTCATAAAAGTATGATCTATTCCATTGATATTAGGGCAAAATCACATATATATGCATATATAAGTAAAGGTGTGCTATACATACATAAGTGCATATATACACAATATATACACACACGTGTATATATATATATATATATATATATATATATATATATATATATATATATATATATATATATACATATACACACACACTACTATATATATGAGTGAATTTTTATTACCTCAGAAATAATATATATATATATATATATATATATATATATATATATATATATATATATATATATATATATATATATATACACATACACACACACTATATATATGGTGAATTTTTATTACACTCAGAAATAATATATATATATATATATATATATATATATATATATATATATATATATATATGGGTATATATATATATTATTTATAAGATAACATCGTCTCTGGGGCTTGAACCGCCGAACACGAGACATCCCCGTCATATATTATTTCCGAGGTAGAGCGAATTGGATATTAAACGACATTTGTAACTTGGTGTTTGTCTCTAAAAAATTACGGTGATGTTATAAAATTTCATTCAAATGCACCAATCGGAAATATATAAGGCTATTTCCCGACTCGTCTGCAACGTCTGTAGCAAGATGTAAGAAGATAAGATGAGTTGCGCAGAGGTCAGTTTTTCAACTTTCCCTCGTATGACGTCACATGGTGTCGTCATCGGTAGCCGCTGGGCAAGCTATAGCCTCCTCGCACTAACCTGGCGGAGAAGCCCCGCCCACCACTGTAACTGCATGGATTGCAGGGTTCGTCAGTATTGTATCTATTTCGAATTTAATCAATAACAAGCATACAAAATATAGCATATCATTACAAAATCTTGTTGTAATATATAAATTTCTATTCTTTCTGCATAGTTGCTGTCACTGAAACACTCGTCATTGTATAAAAAACGAAGAAAAAAAACGAGTGCAACTGTAAGCAAAGAAAGGGGAGGCGTGCTGGTTAATGGAACAGCCATTGTTTTGGTGGGATATGGAATCTTACACTTGTCACCTCATCAGCCGATTTCATTGACGTCAACAAATTTCTGATATTTTTCATCCCGTTTGAAGTTAAATACTTACATAACTTCATATATTTACCTATTTAATTTCCTGCGTAATCTAACACAAAGTAAAGGTGTCTTCTTATATTTGTATTCGTAATGAGCGATCGGAGGAGGAAGATCAGGTAAGCATTACCCATAGGTCTATTAATAATTTTCCCCAGCTCTCCAGTTCCAATCCAGTTGTTAAAGGCCGTGTCCGTAGATGGTTGGTTAGGAGTGGAAGGTTTGATCTAGTTCAACAAAGTGGGGTAAACTTTCAGAAAAGTATTAGATATCTCCTAACAAATAAAGTGAACAAAAAACTGGTCTAAAACGAGGCATTATCTTCCATCGGTTTTGTTTTATTTATTTTTTGTATTTTATTTTTATCTATTTTTTTGTTTATCCAGTGACAATATTGAGTACCAGTATAGGATTTTATCACAGAGCTGAACTAGAGTTACTAGAATGCTTATTCCATATGTAGTCAAACTCAGAAATCATCGCTAGAATTTAGAATACTTGGGGATAGTTGCGGTTCACAGATCGGTTAGGCTATTTACTAAAATTCCTTGGTTAAGTGGTTGAATCTGGCGGAGCCGACTGGTAGCCTCGTATGGGTCTAGTTCCAATAATTGCATAAACCAAAAAATTATATCTCTTCTTTATTTACCCTTTGTTTTAGGTGACTATACATTTAAGCAATTATATTATGAGGTTTGTTTATGAATTTATGCAGTCGTATTGTAAATGAAGCTGTAGGCTATAGGCCTATATGTGGTTAATTGCCTTCGTCTGCTAACATTCACTTTTAAATTATAACTTTAACATTATGTCATATTAATACATGTTTCTTGGCATATAGGAGAGATACATACGCAATTTTTCGACATATATTTCCCGATTCAGTATTATTATTACTCAATAAATGCATTAAAAACTATATAGCTTTTATATTTCCCTTTCAGTTAGCTCGAAAATAGCATAAAATTTATGTAGTCCTATAGCAAATTAATTTTAGATCACCTTAAACCAAAGAGTATTGCTCTTATGATTAAACCCAAACATAAATTCAAATACAAATTAAAGATTAGTTAATCAGTAAAAATAATTATTTGTGTTGTCGCCAATATAATGGCTGTTCCATTAACCAGCACGCCTCCCCTTTCTTTGCATACAGTTGCACTCGTTTTTTTTTCTTCGTTTGTTTTTATACAATAAGTATTTCAGTGACAGCAACTATGCAGAAAGAATAGAAATTTATATATTACATCAGGATTTTTGTAATGATATGCTATATTTTATATGCGTGTTACTGATTAAATTCGAAATAGATACAATGCTGACGAATCCTGCAAACTATACAGTTACAATGGTGGGAGGGGCTTCTCCGCCAGGTTAGTGCGAGGAGACTATAGTCCTTCTTCCCCTTGCATGTGGTAACAGGTAGACAAGAGCTTTACGAATCTGTGATAATTCTTGGGGTATTTGGAATTTAGTATGATATTGCAATGGTGATATGTGCTATTTATGGATGCTATAACACAGAAAGGGACAATGTTTGAAGTGAAAAGGTTAGTTTTCACCATTTCCCTAAAGACTCCTAAATGTGTAGGAAGTGGGTGAACATCCGCAGAAGTGACCATATAAACACCAAAAATGCAAGAGTGTGTTAGGTTCCTTGTCAACAACGCGATTATGCAAGAAACATCAGGCATGAATGGCTTAACTGCTGCCCTACAAATGCAAAAAAATTGAAGGATGATGCCAAAACAAACCAACGTTTTGCTCTGCATGATAGTGCCACTATTTATTCAGGTATTTAACATCTTGAACCTAGTTTGGTTTAGTCTACCCGTTACATTTAAAACTGTGTATAAATATATTAACTACAGGCTTATATGAATACTTCTATCAGTTAAAGTGCATAAATATATCTACCCTTCGATTCCTAATGCAAGTAAACCATATTTGACTGGTTAGGAGTGATAAGATTGAAATTAGGCCTAGACCTATGTGTAGTTAAGAATAACTGTAAAGGGGCAATACTAGTCAACAGGAGAGAGAGAGAGAGAGAGACGAACATTTTATTGAAAATGTTTTCATGTGCATAAACGGGCCTATTATTTGTCGGGGCAAAGGAAGGGGACAGTTATTTGAGAGAGAGAGAGAGAGAGAGAGAGAGAGAGAGAGAGAGAGAGAGAGAGAGAGAGAGAGAGGAACATTTTATTGAAAAATGTTTTCATGTGCATAAAACATTATTATTTGTCAAAAGGAAGGGGACAGTTATTTTAGAGAGAGAGAGAGAGAGAGAGAGAGAGAGAGAGAGAGAGAGAGAGTGAGAGAGAGAGAGAGAGAGAGAGAGAGAGAGAGAGAGGAACATTTTATTGAAAATGTTTTCATGTGCATAAAACGGGCCTATTATTTGTCAGGGCAAAGGAAGGGGACAGTTATTTGAGAGAGAGAGAGAGAGAGAGAGAGAGAGAGAGAGAGAGAGAGAGAGAGACGAACATTTTATTGAAAATGTTTTCATGTGCATAAAACGGGCCTATTATTTGTCGGGGCAAAGGAAGGGGACAGTTATTTGAGAGAGAGAGAGAGAGAGAGAGAGAGAGAGAGAGAGAGAGAGAGAGAGAGAGAGAGGAACATTTTATTGAAAATGTTTTCATGTGCATAAAACGGGCCTATTATTTGTCAGGGGCAAAGGAAGGGGACAGTTATTTGAGAGAGAGAGAGAGAGAGAGAGAGAGAGAGAGAGGTTTTTCATAAGTGAATGAACCACAGGTAAAGGATAATTCTAGCAATTAAAGAGCTGTACAGTATGTAATATCTTCCATTCGATCCCTATTGCAAATAAACCATGTTCACTGGTTAACGTTGACAAAATTGGAATTAGGCCTAGACCTATATTTGTTGAGAATAACTGCAAAGAGAAAATGCTAGTCAACACGAAAGCGAGAGAGGGGGCAAAATTTTATTAGAATTGTTTTCATGTGTATGAAATAGCCAGTTATTTACTTGGTAAAGGAAGGGGAAGATTATGAGAGAGAGAGAGAGAGAGAGAGAGAGAGAGAGAGAGAGAGAGAGAGAGAGAGAGAGAGAGAGATTTTCTTGCATATAAATAAGCCTACTTTTATTTATCTATCTATCTAGCTATCTATCTACATATACTGTATATATACGGAGAGAGAGAGAGAGAGAGAGAGAGAGAGAGAGAGAGAGAGAGAGAAGGGGGGGATTTACTCTAATTTTTTTGTTTATATAAAAATAGCCTTTTGCAATTTTTTTGTAAGGAATGTCAAAATGACAAAATACACGTGTATATATATATATATATATATATATATATATATATATATATATATATATATATATATATATATATATATATATATATATATATAAATAATCAGAAATAATCACACAATCACGTGTGGAACAGAAATAAATTTCTGACTCACATCAGGATCGAACCCAGGTCTTTCAATTGAAAGGCAAGGTCGCTGCCAACTAGGCCATACAAGTCAAAAGAAGTTAGAACCTGAGGGCAACTGCACCCAAGGAATTGACTGGGCAAGCTAACTGCTTGCATACCAGCGAGTTTTCCCCAACTTCCCGACTCAGAAGGGATAATTCGAATGAAATGCTGTCAATTGGGTTGTTGCTGAGTCGGGAAGTTGGGGAAAACTCGCTGGTATGCAAGCAGTTAGCTTGCCGCTCCCAGGTAATTCCTTGGGTACAGTTGCTCTCAGGTTCCAACTTCTTTTGACTTGTATGACCTAGTGGGCAGCGTCCTTGCCTTTCAATTGAAAGACCTGGGTTGATCCTGATGTGAGTCATATATATATATATATATATATATATATATATATATATATATATATATATATATATATATATATATATATATATATATATATAATATCTCTGCATAATATCTCATGAAACGTCTCCTACCTGTAACTGATGAGATTGAGGATGAGGAAGATGTCATTGGAATTTTAATGGGGGAGAACCAGAATCTGACAGAAAACGAGTCTTTAAGTTATTTGGGAGGATTCATAGCACATAAGTTTAGGAATAAGTATCCACCATTAGGTTCACCTAATATAGATGGAACAAATGAGGGCTGAATCTCATATGAAAAGAGGAAAATATTATATAGATCTTCTGTACGATTTCAAAAAGGTCTGCAACATGTGGAACAGTTATTCAAAACTTTCCATGGAGAACCGATGAAGCCTGGAGTCATGTCGGTATCCAGTCTTCTCGATATTTTAAGGGCAAAAATGTTGATGTTCCGGATGATATAATTAGTTATTTCTTTAGTTGCAGAATTTATCTTAGAACAAAAATATTAAACTCAAAAGGGAAACAAACATTGCAAAGTCAAGTTAATGAAGAAATGAAAAAATGTCTCAGTAATTTTTGATAAACATTTAATAAAATTAAGGCAGTAATAGGGGAGTCCTAAACGAAATATGAATAAAGTTTGTATTATTTTCTTAAATGCCTTTTCTTTTGGTTTTCATTTCCAACGCTCAGTTTGTATTTTAAATGTAAGCTTATGAGGAAATAATTATAATATTCTCAAAAACAATGCTATGAACTCAAAGAGGCGCCAGTACGTCGTATAAACGGTCAGCACCCAAGCGAGCCGTGTGGCATCACTGAACACAGTCATCCACTTCAAGGGCAGCCTGCACGGGAACTCACCTTATCTTTTAACATCTTGGCCTGTAGTAACACAGACGTCTACTAAAATCGTAAGTGGCATCTCAACCTTTTATGTGGAAGCGCAGCCTGGGATCATCTCATCTAGTTCTTTACATTGCGCGTGGCTGACCAAGGGCCATCTGCTGAGGGCCATGAATTTCGTCTCGCTTTGGAATCCTTTGAGTTTCTGATTTCTCTCTGTCGCTCCTTAAGGTAGTCTTGTTGATGAAACCGTAATTGTTGATAGATTCAACTAGGTTCAGTCTTCATGGGCTCTTGCTGCGTGAGCAACACATAAGGGTTTGATGATTCCATGAGATCCCAAGGATAAGAGGACTCTTATCTGTTGCCTTATTTCACTGTCGCCCATAATTTGTCAGATTATTTCACGGCAGTGGTGTTCTTGAAGGCCGGTATAGTTTGGCAGGCACTGATTCCTTGCCCTTTCCAATCAAGAGAGACTTGGAATCCAGCACCTTATATCCGCAAACAAGGTTTGAATCTCTTTCGTAACCAGAACATAATATTTGTTCACCTTCATCTAAGCGAAAACGCAATGCATTAAACTACCCTAACACAATTCACATTAGATCTTAATAATTTATTTATATTTTTTTATCGATTTATCTGTTAACTCATTGATTTATCTTTTTTCTTTTCTAACTTATCTCTCCTTTCTGCATTTTCTATTAACTTCTGTAACTTCTTTCAAACGAACACCATATTCTCTGAAAGCTTGAATTACAAGTCAGTGGCTCCTGTTGGCTTGTTCCATGTGAATTGTGGTTCATCCGCTGAATAATTAAAATATGAATATTGGCAAGGTTTTGTGAGGGGCAGAAAGGAGTTATTCCTATTCCAGTGCGTCAGGCGTTCTGACGTTTTGCGAAAGAGGCCTGTTTCGTTCTGTAAGATTGTCTAATTCAATGCATATCACCAAAACGTGAGGACAAGATATGGTTATTCTATAGAATTATACGAGTGTTTCCTCGTAGTTTTTCTCTTCATTATACATTTGTTATCAAGTTTACCTGGTAAAAGCGACCAAGTTTCCTCTTAACTTTCAATAACCAATGTATCGACTATTTTGTGTCAGTATGGTTTTGTTGCTGTAGACAACTAAGGGCTGATAGCTGAGTAAGCTACGTTGTAGCTTCGCTGAAATCCAGGGAGGGAGGAAAAATCCATCAATAAATTTGAGTGGTTTGGTGGAAATTAAAACTTGCTTCGATTTCGCTTCAGACAGTTAGGTAAAATGACCGAATTGATATTGCTCTGCATTTATTTATTCTGCTCTCATTTTATTTGTTCTCTATTCCAAGGGCTTTTATCTGTTATGCTATGTTTTTCTTGATTAAAGGGGTACGTTTTCCTGGTACGTGCTCTTATTGGTTGATAAAACTGAAAGACATTAACCTATGATTTAAAAAAGATAAAATAAAATTTCAAATCCCGGTAACCGCTGGGGATGGTCTGCAGACAATTTTCTTCTCATTTATTTCATTCGTTATTCCGGTAGATGACTTGAGGTATAAGGTCTAAGGTTAATCGGGGGAGGCATATAGTTTATGCATACAGTCTTTGGAACATTTGATACATATTTTGCCATATAATAAACATTACTGTGGCAACTGACAACTGAGAGCGAATTCCCATATATATATTTTTCTGGCAGAACTGAGTATTTTGAGGTTGTTTTACCATTGAATTTCAGATTTTATATTTCCCCTACCGACCTTAGCTTGGAGCCCTGTTGGACAGCCAAGAAACTCTTAATTGAACTTCCTCTTTGAGGTGTCAAACGATTCCACTTGTTATGTTTTGAGGCAGTGCCTCTGAACAATTAGGCCGATAAATTAGAACTCACAGGACACTCAACTAACAAGAATTCGCCAGTCGGTCTAGTGGCATGGAACTTACCACAATAGAGACACTATACTCGTATACCATCAGAAAGAGAAAAAAATCATTCCTTAACAATGAACGGTCAGTTGAATTGCTTTGCTTTTATTTCTAATATCTATATTTACGTAACTATCTTTTTTAAAAGTCTTGTATTCCTGTTTTGAATATTGCTTATATAGTTTAAAAAGCACTATTAAACTTTTAATTCTCACCATTGAGTTCTGATGTATCTTATTATAAAGGTATCTAATTGTGTTTTAAGATTTTTATTTTAGATAGCCTGTTGATGGGGTATATTGCAGCCTCGAAATCAGTCATGATGAAAAATATTTTTACGCAAGTGCTGGCTACCTATTCTCATATATAATATATATATATATATATATATATATATATATATATATATATATATATATATATATATATATATATATATATATATATATATATATATATGACATGCATGTGCGCAGTTCTGCTCTCACCATCTCTTGTGTCTGGGTTCCTGGTTCCCACACGCACTTTATGTTCTGGGAAAGTTTACTAAACAAAAAATAATTGTCCATTTGTTTGTCTGTTTAAAGTGAGTTTCCTTTTAGTTGAATTATGGTAATAGTTAGTTAAAACCACGTCAGCTGTTCTAATACTTGGCGTTTCTCTTCCCTGTCCTAAAATAAAGCTATCAAACTAACTAATATAGAGACCTGAATCTTAATGGAATAGAGTTGGATTTAATGATATTGGTATTATTGTGATCATGAAATCCTCAGTGACATTATTATATGGATAAATATATATATACATATATATATATATATATATATATATATATATATATATATATATATATATATATATGTGTGTATATATATACACAGTATATTGCAATGGGAGATACCCTTTCCAAGTCAACTCGCCTTTCAAGAACCTTGTTTTAAAATACTTAACGTAAAGTAAACTCATTTTCAAAGAACTTAAAGTAAAGTACAATCATTTTACCTCGCTACTGACAGTAACAGTCAGTCACGGAGAAATTGCTTCTCAAAAAAATCTCTAGTCATTATTCCCTTGGTGGCCCTTTATCCCCTTTCCCTGAACTTGTGACTGTGTTAAGCCCTCTTTCCTGGTTGCTACGCTGTCCTTGGAGATAACCCCCGCTTGTCCAGTAGCAGAAGTGAAAGTCGGATTGACAGCACGGTGCACAAACAACCCACAAGGTCAAAGCCCTTACCACGTGGCTCACTGAGCTACCCATGAGGTCAAAGGTAGCGTGCCAAAGATCCATAGAAAATGGGACACCTGGAAGAATGGGAAACTTATTCCAGCTGAGGGCATAAAAAATGCTGGCCCCGTTGCGCTTGTCAGAGACACGAGAGAGATGCCCCCGGACGCAGTTCCGACACACTGTCCCTTTTGACCTCCACTCCCATGGAGCCCATTCCTCCCACGTGACTGCATACTCAGTCCAGTATCTTTCCAGTGCCAGATTCCCAAATTCCCCCGGCCCCAATTCATTGGTATATCTGCAAGGACTCATCTCTTTGGAATAAGGTAAAGTGCCAGGAATCTGTGGTTTACCAGTCATGTATTCTTTTTCTTCTGCTACTCATTTTTCCGTTTCCAAACGCAAATTCTCCTACAGACCTGACTTGTTATTAATTTGTATTCTTAAGTGATTTCCATCAGTGTTTTCAATCGAGGAATCTTGGCACCATCAGCTCACCCTCCTCCCTTATTTGCGTTAATTTCGCCAAGCAGTCGTATGCATTCTCCATTGCAGACGGAGTTTTCTCGCTGTGGACCCTTTGCTTCGATTGTGCTTTATTGCTGTGGCCAAACCCTGCAATCTAATCTTCGTGTCCTTGAAGTGAAATCCCAGCACCTCAGTGATCATCGTTTCATCTTAAGTTTGTGTTCCGGCAGGACAGCATTTACCTGTTTTAACTATTCCCCATCTTCTGATTATGTTATTGTAAATATATGTGATTTTAATTATCCTAAGAATTTATCTCAAATTCCCTTTCTAGTAAGACCTCAGCTCATTACCTTTTCTGCTTATGTTCTACTAGTCCATGCAGCTTTATTCAAGTCAGCGTTATCCCTTGTGGTAAGTTCCTTCCCCTAGTTTAGAACATATATATATATATATATATATATATATATATATATATATATATATATATATATATATATATATATATATATATATATATATATATATATATATCTATTATCTGTTGTTCCTCAGATGCTTTCGCATTATTTTGGGGTCAGTGACTTTAGGAGTTATGGCACCAAAAAATCCCAGTAATGAATTAATTAAAACAAATAATTTTTTAATATTTACACAGTGCCCCTGCAGCGTCAGAAGAGTAGGAATTTTGAGTATCGATCTTAGGAAAACGAAAAGAAAGGAAATTGATAAAAGGCGAAAAAGAAAGAAAGAAAGAAAAAAAAAAACAGTGACATCCCCTAGCAACCAATGAAAGGGCAAGTTAAGGCTAATAAATAACGCAATATAGTCTACGAAAAAGCAAATTGGTAGTTTGGTGACTGGATACCAGGAGGCCCGTTTCGAATGCTTTCCGATCGTCTGATTATCAGCGCAGATTTGTTGCAATGGTTGCCGCTCACCTTTGTCTCAAATTGACTGCAATCATTTGCAGCCACACACCGAGCCTGTGTATGAGAAATCATGTTATTGATACCATCGTCTTGACTGAAAGATTGTGAATAACTGCCGCTTCAACTGCCCCCATACGGCCCATATGTATGTCCTGACACAATTATGGTATTACTAAGATCCTGATCATGGCCTTGTTTGCACGTTCACCTACAACGCTCATTGATATTCCAGTATCAAAATACTAACATTTCTGCAAGTGGAAGAAATGCTGCGTTAAGCAACGTCATCAACAAGCTTGGGCTACACGTCAAAAGTTAGGCGTCAAATTTAGGTGTGAAGTTTCATGCTCAAGTTGCTATAAGATTAGTTAGTGTGAATGCAGTGTATGAATAATCAAATTATAATATAACCAATCTAAACATCAATCGAATTACTGAATAGGCAAACATTAAGTTAATTCACATCTAACAATACTAAATTTTACGGAACCGGTGAACTGCAGTGTGTATGTAACCATCAACACTTATTTGATATCTGGGAAGGAACACGAAAAAATAGGATTTGCAACGGAACTCCAGCAATGCGTGTGCGAGGGTGAAATGTCCTCTCAGTAGAAATGTAAAGGAACGCGCGTAAATGACGCCTCGCAAGCTAAACGGCGGACACTCTGTGACCAGCACAGGTTATAAGTTGAGATAGTCCAATCCTCAGTTGTTGCAGTTTGGACGTAAAGCAGATTGAAGAAGCTCAGAAATGGTGCGCAGTCATGCAAAGAGCCCTTCCCTACCTTCTCAAGACCGTCATAATTCACAGAATCAATATTCCTTTGCTGTAAATTGCGCTAACTGAAACTAGGAAAAGAGCTCACTATGCGCAGCCGTCAACATTGTTCATGGTAGTCATCATCATTCAGTGCTGCAATAATGATAGTGATGATCATAATTATATTCAATACAAAGTATCATTTGTCCTTAACAGCCCGATTATTGGATACGCACGTCCTGCCCACGTCTAACAAATGCGTTCGTCATGTCTGGCTAATCAGAGCCACTTCACGATAGCTCCTTCGTCCCCCTGACACTGCGGCACTTGCTGCTTAAGTGTCTTAGTTTTGGGTACTCGAAAGCATGTTCACTATGAGTGCCAAGATTAGGATGGGAATCACGGCGTCTCCCAAGTTACCCGAGTTGATGTTACCTTGGGTTCTTTATAAAGATTAATTCAATCAGATCACTGAAGTTAAATCTTAACTCTCACTGGGCTGGCCTGAAAAGTTTGCTCTTAGAGAATAGAATAAAATTAATCATAATAAATCATGTCTGTGTAATGAAATGCAATGTATGTCAACATTTATTTTTCTGTGTGAAACAACGAAAGTCAAGACTTACCTTCGATTGCTACGGGGCCAGCCTGCACCGTCAGTCTCTCACCAGTCACCACTGGCCTCTGTAGGCATGAAGAATGTAAGCCCTGTGGTCCGGACTATGGGGCAGAACTTAAAGTCGCGACAGAAAAAAAAAAAAAACCTATTGGTATGGGGTTTGCCATCCCGACCTCTGATATCGATGTTAATTTTGACGGTACGATTTATCTGTCACTAATAATAATGCCATGCAGATTACTATATACTTATTTGTCAACGTTGTTGCCAATGCGAATGTTCATAGTTGACATTTCCATTTCTTTGGGGCTCTTTCAAAGTTTTGTGGGATTTCAGTGAAACCTCTTGACGCATATATGTATGAACAAAACGACTCGTGGATGAGTGGACTTATTACAGCAAATTTGTTAAGGGGATTTACCAGTGCTCTCACACGGCTGGATTTTAGGGGCTAATGAACGTCAAACTTTCATCGCTTCTAGACGATTAGTTCAAACCCGGAAAAAGTCGTTTTTGTCTTTTAAAAACCAACACGAAAGGCAGGAGAGCAGACCCGTAAAAAATAAGGCGAAATAGAAATTAGCATTTCGCAGCTTATGCTGCATTTTTGATAAATGAATTGCTGCTTAGTTTGAATAACAATGAATATTACAAAATTGAATTACCAATGACACGAGTACTCACTGGCGAAAAAGCATTCATATTGTGCGTTTGATAAATAATCCAACGGTCAGAATCTAAAATCAGCTTACATCCATAACCGAGCAGAATCTCCAAAGCTCACGTGTGTGTCACGTTTTATTATACCTATATTGTAGTCTGATAATGTACGTAAACAGTTTTGGATTTTATTTTTTTCTGTTTTGCCTCTTCCGAATTTTCAGTCGACTTTATGGTTCTCAAATCATTACTTTCTAAAGCGTAAGTTCACGTTTGGTCTAATCGTCATGATCTTTTTTTTACCAGATTAATATAACTGAAACTATTTTTTTCCTTCATTTTTAGATGCCAAAGTAATTTTTCAGATTTGAATGGCTAATACTGTAGTTTTTACGTTGTCCAAACTGAGGGATTTATGGATAAAAACAGAATAAAAGCAATTCCATTATTTATCTGAATGATAGCATATTTTGATTATTTAACACTAAAGTAACAGAATTCAAATTCACTTGCGATCTTCAATATACAGTAGCCGTGTGTTTGGTATCAAGGACGATATTTTTATGGGCGATTAAAATCCAAGTGAATGATAGTTATCAATTTTGCTTTTCATAAACAGAAATCGAGTGACGTCAGAACATCCAAAGAATTAGACAGATAGCTTTGACGTTTGTATGATTGTTAATGAATTTAGTATTGAATCTGATTTTATTTGTAATATGAAATTCACGAAATCTGTTAGCTCAGCTCAGATATTACATTTATCTAGCCCTAGGCTGGGTAGCGGCCTTGCAACCAATATTGTAATTTTGTCCTGTTGTGTGTGCGTGTCTTTTCTTTGACAAGTCGTTTAGTATTCAGCGGGCAAAAATTGTTGGGCGAATCGTCGTGAGAAGCTTTCGTCTTGACTTGACCTTTTCCTTTTCTCTACCTTTCGTGCGTACATTTTCCAACCGTCCAATGTTTTTTTCCCAGTTGACGCGGCAGTCCTGGAGGGTTCCCTTTGCCTTCATTGCTGCATCGCTACTAGCGTCGACTCGTTGGCCTCCGTATTCTGAGATCACTGCCCGTAACCTACGTGGGTATTCAGTTATTTTAGTTTCCACTCAGTTGTCGTTAATTCCACTCTATCTCTGTTTCATTCTTTTGGATTCGATTTCCTCTTTGTTTTTCCAATTTGGGCTTGGCGCTACGTGGAAATTTGCTGGTAAATTGCGGGTCATTTTGGTTTGTTTCGAATAATACGTGAGGCATGATCAACAGCGGAAATAAAATAACGAGCACCTCTCTAAAACTAGATTTGGTTAAGCCTGGCATGTGATGTTTTGCATAGGCTGATTTAGGGGATTGGTCCAGGGCGTCAGGACAGATACTCGTTTTCTAAATTCTCACATCATAGAGTGCAATGATGACTGAGTTATTCTGTGTGGGATGTTGAATTTTCAGTTGGGGAGACTGGAAATGTTCAGAAGATTTTAGGATTCCTCAATGATTGCCGATGGCGTTGCAGATTAGTCTGCAGATAGGCCTACAGGGAAGAGATATTCCAGTAAGTCATCAGTGTCTTGCCTGGCATGAAGACCAATCTGAAACAAATGAGGCCATTAATGATTATGCTTTTTGTAACATGGCACTCCCAGACAATTAGCAAATCTTTTGTTGAGTTATGGTGGATTTGTTTGCTTACTCATGGGGCCGCGTTCCATACTTTTCCTTTTTATTTATACACACACACACATACATATATATATATATAATCATGAAGCTACAGATGTCGCTTAATATCGAATTCACGCTACCTCGGGAATATCTCCCATGGAGAATTATCACCGAAGGGGAATTTATATAAGTGATAAATGAATTGGTACCGTCGGGACACGAACCCTTGACGCGGTGGTAACGTCTACTGGAGTCACTGAATAGGTCCGTATCGAGGGTTCGTGTCCCGACGGTACCAATTCATTTATCACTTATATAAATTCCCCTTCGGTGATAATTCTCCATCGGAGATATTCCTGAGGTAGCGTGAATTTGATATTAAGCGACATTTGTAGCTTCATGATTGTATATAAATCATGGTGTGATAAAAATTTCATATATATATATATATTTTATACACATACGGTATAATATATATATATATATATATATATATATATATATATATATATATATATATATATATATATATATATATATCTTCTCTGTCTTCACATCGGGTCGCTGTTTCCTATTAGCCTTCTCTGCCTTCCTCTGTCCAATGCGTCCTGATTTCTTAAACCTTTCTCCTGCTTGTCATTTGCTATTTTATCCTTCCCTCTGAACTTTGGCTTTCCTCTTCTCCTTCCCTCCACCTCCATGCTCATAATATATATATATATATATATATATATATATATATATATATATATATATATATATATATATATATATATATATATATATTATATATATATATATATATATATATATATATATATATATATATATTATATATATATTATATATATATATATATATATATATATTATATATATATATATATATATATTATATATATATATATATATATAATATATATATATATATATATATATATATAATATATATATAATATATGTATATATATATATATATATATATATATATATATATATATATATATATATATATATATATATATATATATATGAATAAAAGCACGTTAAAAGAAGAAGAAGAAGAATAATATATATAATATTTATATATATATATATATATATAATATATATATATATATATATATATATATATATATAATATATATATATATATATATATATATATATATATATATATATATATTATATATATATATATATATATATATATATATATATATATATATATATATATATATATATATATATATATATATATATATATATATATATATATATATATATATATATATATATATATGCATGAGCGTGCGCGTGTCACAAACATTGATATACATGTACTTCAAACTAACTTAACGCTAAAATGACCCCATAATGAAGTACTACAAATTCAGATGGAGCAATAAATGCCGTTGTATACAAAATGCTGCCCCTGAAGATAGAATAGGCGCCACTTCCAATTAGTGTTCACCCAAGAAGGAATCAGTGTCTTTCATTTTTACAGGTAATCTATTGTTTAGCACTGATTCTTCTCCAAAATCTAAGACAGAATTAGTGGAAAACAATAATGAGAGGCAAACACACAAGAAAAACTCATGACAGAGACATCAGACAAATTGTCTGAAATGATCGCGCAGCAATAACATCAGTTTTAAAGTGAGGAAAATGTGTTTGTGGCATTCTGCACTCACTGATCTTGCCTGCTAAATTTGGCAGTGGCACTCTTAGATGCGAAAGTCAAGAAGTGAGGAGCATAATAGATGTTTGAATTGAGATGAATCTTTTCTTAGAGAAATGTCTAAGATTGTAAAGTTTCATGAAATTTCTACTCTGCATAAATTGCAGCATCTGGTTGGTCAAGTGGATTTAAAGCATACATACCTGCAGTCATGGGTGGAATGCCATGCATATCTGTCAGTTTTAAAGGATTCGCTTACACATCCATCTGCTCTTAAAGATCTATCTGTATAAAGAATTATAACTAAGACTAGTCGAAATTGAGAACTGGCAATGGGATACTAGCTTCAAAAGTAAGCACAAGGATTCTCTTCCATTATTGCCTTATTTGGACGTATTTGTTCGTATGTAACTACCAAAAGTTGCTTTGAGCCAATCAAACCTCTAGCTGCATGGCTTCAAAAGGGGGCCCAAGAGTGCTGACAGGTTGCAAACATAGTGGAGTTCAAGATGGAATTAGTCTGTTTAGGTCGAGGACAAGTGGCGAGCTCTACCAAATGAGTGATTCAGTCCTGCAAGTGGCAAAGATTATTGGGACTAATGAATATACTACTAGGAATGTGTCACTGTAATGTCCCGAAGTCTGTAACTCAAGAGAAACATCCAGTGCATCTTACCAATGTGCTCTGGCAGTCTCCATATCAAGTATTTCCCATGAACAGATGAAAGAGAAGCTTGAGGAAAAAAGTAGGCGTGCAATGAAAATATTTTGTTTAGTGCCATCTGCAGTGAAGTGAGACAGTACGTCTCTTACTTATGGATTAAAAAGTGGAGTAACGTTTGGAAAACTCCAGTGAGGAGAACTGGAAGAGATCCTGGATACTTTTCTTAGTGCACTTAGCCTTTTTGGTAAGTGATGTTGATTTTTACCTAATAATTTCTTCGTTACTGCCACATTGCCCGTACGAGTTATGAAGATCGTTCATTTCCTGCCCTCAGGAAATCAAAATCGTACGTTCTATTATGGGGCAGGAAAAAGTTATTGCTCTCTCGTTTATGATTGTCATCGTGATTTGACACAAAAATGATGAGGAAAGAAACAGGGCAACTTTTCATTCCGCGCCATAAGACGAGAATTAACAGCACTTGTTCATTAAATAAAGAAAAACAGAAGAAAGTATATATTATTTTAATGCGAACTACCCATTATTTTCTTTAATTTTAAGAGTGCAACCCATGATCTGGAGTGGTCTCGTTCTAACAGAATGTTTGCAGGGCTTAAGAAATATAGTCTACATTTCTAAGGACAAAAAAGTATTTAAGTACCTCTTGAATATTTTTATCGAGGAACAAACTTTTGGAAGAGATGTAATTTCTTCCTTGATAAGGAACCCTAGATTGAGAAACATCCCGTATCACCATAAAAAAGAAACTTCTGGCAGGCATTTGGATTTTGTGAAAAGATTTAAATGAGTATTTTCATACATGCCATGCTATTACTGCTTGTTCAAATAAACGTTTAGAATAAAATATTGTTCGATGACAAAGGGAGCATGTAGACTTTCTATCACTCAATGGGTAACATAAGTAGATGTTTAAATTTTTATACTGATTTTACACCAGTCAGTTCAGCCTGATTTGTTGAAAGAAATATAGTTTATTGGTTGTCATAATTTAGCCCGAAAAAACCTCTGTATCATCAAAGAGCATTTGAAACTGTTTGTCTCCTGGGACCTGAGGTGTTCCTTAGACCCTCAGTCCAGACCCACCTTCTCAATCCTGGCTCCACCCGGACCCAAGACTTTTCATTTTCACTAATTAATCACGACAGTTATGTCGTGGAAAGTTTAACAGTGAGGTCCAAAGTTAAGTATAACTTAGTTTAACCAGACCACTGAGCTGATTAACAGCTCTCCTAGGGCTGGCCCGAAGGATTAGACTTATTTTACTTGGCTAAGAACCAATTGGTTATCTAGCAGCGGGACCTACAGCTTATTGTGGAATCCGAACCACATTATAGCGAGAAATGAATTTCTATCACCAGAAATAAATTCCTCTAATTCTTCACTGGCCGGCCGGAGAGTCGAACGCTGGGCCAACAGCGTGCTGGCCGAGAGCTCTACCTACCCCTCTAATGAAGAACTAGCAGTGAGGTCCAGGAA
>NC_089796.1:45020398-45055398 GCF_040412425.1 Macrobrachium rosenbergii
AGGTCTTTGCGATAACTCAGACTCCCGAAAAGAAAACGAGAGTGCAATGAAAGATTTAAGATACATGACTTAAAAAACCTCAAGTCAGGACGTTACCTTACAGCAGAGCGATAGAGGGGCCTCGTCGAATTTCACCAGTTCTGGAGGGATGAGTTTGATGGGAAAATGCACAGGTAATGTGACTGGGTGGTCGAAAGGTGACCACGTGGAGGGGTCAGCTCAATAAGGAGCATGCAAGGGGTTGTGTGTGGGTCTGCTAATGGGGTGTTTCTGAGAGCGACAGCCGCTGTTTCTCGCCCTATATGACCTTGGGGCTTATTTTCCTGCTCCTCCCAGAGGTCACTGGGATCACAAGATGGTTGTTCAGTCACCTCGTTTTCTATGTTGGGATCTCCCCCAAATCCTGGTGACTTCTGGCAACCCATGTTTGCCATTTTTTATGGGGAACTCAACCTTTCTGGCGGATTTTCGGCAGGCTTCGTCTCCATTCGCCTTTTATCTGAAAAGAGGTAATTCAAGCAGTCACAATGTCTTTAGAAAAGATAAACAGATGCACCTAAAAGGGGAGCATGGAGAGAAATTTACATAGGGGCTGAGTGTCTCACACCCTCCCTCAGTTAGGTATTAGTATGAAATTATGTTATTTTGGGGTGCAAGGCAGTTTTGAGGTTTGGGTTTGCTTCGGAAGTGTTTTCCCACTTAACAATATATATATATATATATATACACACATTTTATATATATATATATATATATATATATATATATATATATATATATATATATATATATATATATATGCATGTGTCTAATACACTGTAACATTTTATATATTCACAAATATTAAGCCAAAAATATCGTTTAATAGCCAATTTATTATACCTCAGGTATAGCTTCCAACAGTATATATGTATATATGTATATATATATATATATATATATATATATATATATATATATATATATATATATATATATATATATATATATATATATATATATATATATATATATATATATACACATACATATATATATATGTATGTATATATATATATATATATAAATATATATATATAAAATATATATATATATATATATATATATATATATATATAATGATTAAAAAGCCACAATCATATAATTGATAAATTGTATATTTTAAGACATAAAAATATACAAGAAAGGGGGATAAAAACGAGGGAGCTTTCAGGCTGACCGTTTGCAAAACGGTCCTCTTCAGGCTATACAATTTATCAATTATATTATTGTGGCTTTTTAATCATTATTTTCGATCACAATATAGTGATGCTCCACAATATATATATATGATTATTATCACTTTTGTACGTGATTCATTTATCACACATTACCACAGGTGAAAAATAAGAAACGGGGTGTAGGTCCTGACCGGTTTCGACTTTATTTCCAAGCCATTGACGAAGGACTGATACAGAGTATGAGACATCACAAATATATATACTAAAGAACAGTACTGACGAACATACACAACCGTTAGAGACTCCATATCCCCACTCAGGCCGGTGTCGAGGTAGGGTGGCCTTTAAAACTCATTTGGCTAAAAATCACAATAGACTCTCAGGGGACATTGCTGATAAACAGACCATACCCACCTCAGATCCACACTTGACAGGTGTCATGGAGGCGGAGTTTGGAAACTCATTAACATTACTACCCTCGTACTGTGTTTACAAATATGATAATCCTATTTTCATACATCTCTACTGCCTACCTTAAAAGTTTAAACAATTTACAAATTTCTTTTGATATTAAAGGATCAAGTTTATACATCCCTTGACTGATATTCATATTATGGTTTGTAACTTTCTTTTATAAAGCTAGATTCAATGATGTTCCTTTCCAGTGCATTATTAGAATATACAATCCTTTTTGCCCCTTCCAGTTGATAGCATGATTGTTCTCACTAACATGTACAAATATACCACTGTTCCCTTGTGCATATCTCACACATTTCTTATGCTGTTCAATTCTTTTTTTTTCAGTGCTTTCCCGGTTTGGCCAACATAAAAGTTGTCACAAGACTTACAGGTGTGTATATAAAATTCCGTGTAAGTCTTGTGACAACTTTTATATTGGCCAAACCGGGAAAGCACTGGAAAAAAAAGAATTGAACAGCATAAGAAATGTGTGAGATATGCACAAGGAACAGTGGTATATTTGTACATGTTAGTGAGAACAATCATGCTATCAACTGGAAGGGGCAAAAGGATTGTATATTCTAATAATGCACTGGAAAGGAACATCATTGAATCTAGCTTTATAAAAGAAAGTTACAACCATAATATGAATATCAGTCAAGGGATGTATAAACTTGATCCTTTAATATCAAAAGAAATTTGTAAATTGTTTAAACTTTAAGGTAGGCAGTAGAGATGTATGAAAATAGGATTATCATATTTGTAAACAGTACGAGGGTAGTAATGTTAATGAGTTTCCAAACTCCGCCTCCATGACACCTGTCTGGTGTGGATCTGAGGTGGGGTATGGTCTGTTTATCAGCAATGTCCCCTGAGAGTCTATTGTGATTTTTAGCCAAATGAGTTTTAAAGGCCACTCCTACCTCGACACCGGCCTGAGTGGGGATATGGAGTCTCTAACGGTTGTGTATGTTCATCAGTACTGTTCTTGTAGTATATATATTTGTGATGTCTCATACTCTGTATCAGTCCTTCGTCAATGGCTTGGAAATAAAGTCGAAACCGGTCAGGACCTACACCCCGTTTCTTATTTTTCACCTGTGGTAATGTGTGATATATATATATATGCGTACGCACGAAGTGTGTGTGTGTGTGTGTGTGCGTGTTAACAGAGAAAGAGAGCGACTTGATGAACACTTGTTCAGGCATTAATGAGACAGCAGTAATAAGGAGATCCCTGCAGCCAAGATTCAGCGATTCCGGATGAATCATCGTTTTTTGTCAGGGGGCCAAAATCCGAGAAGAATCCGAAAAGGCTGAGATTTGGGAATCGTATTTGGGACTGACTGGCTATTAATGCTCCTGAACAGGGAAAAAGAACACCTGCGCTCTAGAGTCTTTGGCTGTTTTGTAAACATATACTCTTCTACTAGAGTATCTGACACTAATTCATGAACGGTCGGCACAAGTTGGTGAACACAGCACAAAAATAAATAAGAAAGAAGTTCATATTCATGAACATCAAAAGCAAATCCGTTGACATCATGTTCAAATCGTAATGTCAAGTGTCATCTCAATTCAAGAACAAATTCATTCATTCTAAGTGTAAATTCATTATCACCAACTTCGGTCGTCAATGACCAACAGCCGTCGACAAATAATTTGCTGTGCTGAATGTCCTGGATTTTATCACTGTGTTTAAGCAGGAAGATTTTTTTAAAATTGAGGCATTGGGAAAATTTATATTATATATATATATATATATATATATATATATATATATATATATATATATATATATATATATATATATATATATATATATATATAATGACAGACTGTAAACTGATGGATGAATAATAATAATAATAATAATAATAATAATAATAATAATAATAATAATAATAATAATAATAATAATAATATATGTGTAGAGGAGACTTAGACAAATTTTATCAGAAATAATGGCAGTATCAATTATCTGACTCAGTCCGTAAAGTCTGAGGGAGAATTTATGAAAGAGCATCAGACAACTTATGGTTAATCTTTGTGCCAGAGAGAGGGGCAGTGTCAGAGAAAATATCCTCCAGTATTGTAACGAAAGATTTTCACGAAACCGTTGTAGTGTTTGTGAACACCTGTTAGCTGGCTGTAGTAGTAAGTTGGCCACTTATTAAATCTAGTCCACACTATGCCTGATAACAGCGTTGTAGTGACGTGGCCTTCGAATCCGAGGCACAGTAAACCACAGGGGTGTCACGCCTGCATCAAGAGAAACCACGTGTCACTCGTAGAAAAGGAAGGATAGACGCACAGGATCACTGGAATCCAGGTGGGAAGGAAGAGCCTTTATCAACTGGAAATACAGCCGAAGGAAGTTTTGCATTTTGGACAATGAGAGACACTTTCAGAATTGACTCGAACGGCGACAGTTTGCGTTTCACTCATTACGGCAAAAGATAGACTGGCCCCGTTCATCAGTTCTAAGCATCTAAGAAACAACATGCACTAATCAAGTACAACGCTCCATGTAGTGTGTATGTGTGTGTGTGTATATACATAAAGTTTCTCTCTGAGTATTTAATATTTTGTGTGGCCTCCTTCTACCTGTACCACAGCCTGCATACTTGAAGGGTATGATTTCAGCAAATTGCAAAAAAGCTGAGACTCAAACTCCATTTCCCTGAGCACTTCGGTCATCTCTCTTTGCAGGTCGTCGAGGCTTGGTATACCATCATAGTTCACTGTACGCGCTAACACGATCCTTTAAGATACTACCAATGTTTTCACACACATTAAGGTCAGAGGAGCTACCTGAAATTCACTTGACAAGAAGAAATCGATACCACTGTTTCGAAGCAGCTCCTGTGTCTGAAGAGCCTTGTAACATGGTGCCTTATCATGCAAAAATGCGACTTCTTCAACAGACAACACATTTTCAGGATCTTTGAGGAAAGGAAATACTCCACCAGTAAGCACAGTTTCTCTGAAGTATTTGCCATTCCATGACTTTCCTTTTTCTTTGATGATCCACATTAACCGTTTGGCTGTGAAACAGAGAAAAATTCCCAAACATTCAGGAAATTTCACAACTTGGTGATAGTGCGGGTCATCGCTGATATCATCCAACTTTACAGCCCAAATGATGTCATTTTTATGATTTGGCTTCCTGACAGTGTAAATGAAGAATTCATCTGATGCGGCAACATGGAGAAAGTCAGCTTCATCCCAATCATTAAGAAATGAACCACAAAACCATGCACGGTCTTCTCTCTGTTGCTGAGTGATGTTGGGCTTGCTGATAACATGAATTGGCTTGATACCCGATTTTTTCTACTTACGATATACAGCACTATAACTTCTCTTCTTTCCCCTTTTTGTTTCTAGTTGAAGCGCCAATTTATGTAAAGACTTTCTTGGTCTACCTACTGCCTCAGCTATGATGTCTTTTGACTCTTGAGGAAGGACTTCAGGCCTTCCAAGATTCTCACTCTTTTTGCAATGACAGTCATATGGATTTTTGTTAAAGTTTCTTTTAACAAAGGATTAATCTCTTTTAATGTATTTAGCTATCCAGGAATGTGAAATGAAGGATGCACCAGCATCCCTGGCCTCTCTGAAGGTTATAGCCCAGATTCGGTCAATCCATCTGATTTCCTCCGAGTCGTTAGCCATAGCTGTATCTAACTCTGTCACTCAGTCTGAAAATAGAAGAAATGTAAAATGAAAAATAGCTTAATAGAAACTTAAAATCATGTACTTGGAGAAAGGCTATAGCAGAAAACTTCAAAACTTTCCATTTGTTCTGTGGAGGGGGGGAGCCTCTAATTTCGAAACACACAGTATATAATTTATACGCACATTTATAAGTTAAGTATAGCTTAGTTTAACCAGACCACTGAGCTGATTAATAGCTCTCCTAGGGATGGCCCGAAGGATTAAACTTATTTTACGTGGCTAAGAACCAATTGGTTACCTAGCAACGGGACCTACAGCTTATTGTGGAATCCGAACCACATTAAACTGAGAAATTAATTTCTATCACCAGAAATAAATTCCTCTAATTCTTCATTGGCCGGCCGGAGATTCGAACGCAGGCCCTGCAGAGTGCTAGCCGAGAACGGTACCGACCAGTCCAACGAAGCACATTTATAATAATGGAATGCAGACGTACAGTGATTATGTACGATGTGGGATATATATATATATATGTATATAATTTATATGTATATATATATATATATATATATATATATATATATATATATATATATATATATATATATATATATATATATATATATATATATATATATATATATATATATATATATATATATATATATATATATATATATATATATATATATATATATATATATATATATATATATATATATATATATATATATATACAGACATACTTGATTCTGGGCAGGAATGGATGAACGCAAGGGTTCTTTACTTCATCAAGAAATCTACTGTATTTATTACACATCTGACTCAATATTATGGCAACTTTGTAGACAAACAAAGCAAGGGAAATATTGTGGCTTAAGGCCTTCTTCATGTGAGGAAAGATTACGTAAACTCAAGGGTTCTCTTAACTAATTATATTTACATAACGAACACAGATCAGAAGGAATGACCAATTACTGGGCAGGTAATAACAAGGGCCTGCTAAATGAATGAATCCTACACAGGATAAATATTCTGTGCCGTTGATATCTTCACAACAGGAAACATCACAGAGGGGGTAGAAGGGGTACTACACATGGGATAGAGCCTAGTGGGTCCACAGCCAAGGCCTATCTGCAATATATATGCAAGACGGTTACTTGCAAGAATAATAAGACGCTCAAAGGGAACTGAGGGAATGCACAGACGGGGCCAAATAACTCAGTTCAACACTAAATGCAAAATTACATTAACACTGGATGCTCCAACACAAATTACTGAAGGTGATCGCACAATGGAAGAGAAATTAAATCAGACAGAGAAATAACAGGAATCGTAACTGACTAAGAAACCTTATTCCGTTACATTACCTTCTTCAAAATGACGATGTCCTCGTTTGATAGGGCGCCGACACTGGAGGAAGGAATAAAGAGGGGATGCTACTACAAAATACTGGTTCGAACCTCGGGGTCGAACACATGGAGGGTTCGAGGGGCAGGCAAGGGTAAGGACATTTGTCCTCAGTGGAGTTCTGAGAGCTTCTTTCTCTCGATTGCTGTTGCATCATCTATTAATAACCTCGGGGATTATGCCTGGGCATTCAGGTAGATGGCGCAAAAGGTCAATCTTCGTCATGTTTTCTGTATCGAGCACATGGCATCCAGTTAAACCTCGTGGAGGGCTTACCATGGCTGGCTGTGCCAACTTTCTCTTTTTTTGGCTCCTCCTTTGCAGGTTGTCTGACGCTGCCAATAAGGCATGACGGTCACCTGGAAAAAAGGCCTTAGGCAGTCGTTTGAACAAAGAGAAGGGTTAGAAGCTTAACCATTTTGGGGAATGAAGGAGAGAGTTTATGAAGGGGAGTGGAAACCCACAGTTCTAGTAATTAAAACAATTGAAATGAATTTTATTTCTTTCTCAGTTACGTTACGGGCGTAAAAACCGGCGAGGTTGCTTGGAAGGAAGTTCCATTTGTTGAAATATATATATATATATATATATATATATATATATATATATATATATATATATATATATATATATATATATATATATATATATATATATATATATATACTACATCTTACATAATCACTGTACGTCTGCATTCCATTATATATGTATATACATACATATATATATATATATATATATATATATATATATATATATATGTGTGTGTGTGTGTGTGTGTGTGTGTGTGTGTTTGTGTAAGTATGTGAAATGCTCTATTTTGGTGTTTCAAAATGTTCATTTTCTTTTTCAGCCTAGCAAGGTTGAAGTTCTGAAAAAATGAGACCTGTCTTAACGTACAGAATCATTAGAGAATGAATGAATCATGAACTTTAGGTAAAAAGCTACACACTGGGGCACTATCATTCATTCAGAGCTTATACAGTGAAAAGGGGAGGTGGAGGCGGTGGACAGCAGGATAAAGAGATATAGAAAATAAGGACGATGTACAGGGAACCAAAGGTGAAACGGGGAGAAAAAAAACCAAAGTTGCGCTACGATGTAATAGTTAGAGACGATGAATAGAAAGATTGATGAATAGAATCGGGAACGGATGTAAAGTAAAAAAGCTAAAAATTGGGTGCTAGTGGGACCAAAAGTAACAATGGAAAAAGCTTTAGTAATGTCCAAAGTGTAACACGTGAGGTGCACTGACGGCACTGCCCCTCTGCGGGGAAATTCCTCTTAGTCAACACAGTGGTTTTGTTTGAAAGTTCAGGAGCCCCCCGCTCCTCTCCCAGGAACAGGGGAGGTAGAGGCTCCAGAGGGGGGAAGCAATCACAGGACCGGTGACATACATCCTGTGGGCGGGAGGCTATATCATTTTCGAGCTCGGTGGACCTTCTGTCCCTGGGCTCAGAGTATAGTTTCCAAGGGCCTAGGCTGGAGTTGGATCGACAATCCCCCTCCACCAGTCAAGTTTTATCAGGCTACGACCAAGGATCTCGAGGACTTTGTGGAGGATCTCCTACAGAAACAGGCTATAAGGAAAGTGAGGTCTCTGAAGTTCCAAGGCAGGCTCTTCAGTGTTCCAAAGAAAGGTTCCAACAAACGGAGAGTAATTCTGGACTTGTCCCGTCTGAATTCCTACATTCGTTGCGACAAGTTTCGGATGCTTACTGTCTCCCAAGTTCGGACCCTACTGCCCCGTGGAGCCGTAACCACCTCTCTAGATCTTTCCGACGCCTATTATCACGTCCCGGTTGCGAGAAGGTTCTCCCCCTTTCTGGGGTTCAGGCTCGGAAGGCAGGCATATTCCTTCAAGGTGATGCCTTTCGGCCTCAACATAGCCCCAAGGATTTTTACCAAGTTGACAGATACGGTCGTACAGCAACTCCGATCTCAAGGGATTACGCTGGCCGCGTATCTCGACGACTGGATCATCTGGGCATCCAGCGTCGAGGAATGCCGGAGAGTTACATCCGTGGTGGTCGACTTTCTAGAATCCTTGGGCTTTCGTGTAAACAGGGTTCCCAGCAGTTGTTTTCAATGGCTAGGAATCCAGTGGGATCTGAATTCTCACAAGCTCTCTTCCCTCCTCCCAAGAGGAAGGAGATAGCCAGAGCAACCAGACAATTTCTCAAATCCAAAAGGGCCTCTCGGCGGACCCAAGAACGAGTCTTGGGCTCCCTTCAGTTCGCTTCGTGACAGACCTGTTGCTGAAAGTGAAACTGAAGGATATCAACAGAGTGTGGCGGAATCGGGCAAATATCAGTCTCAGGGACAAGGTGTCTCTGATTCCCCACATCTTGAAGAAGCGACTCCGTCCTTGGTCGTCTGTCAAGAGCCTGTCCAAGTCAGTCCCCCTTCAATTTCCTCCTCCGGCGTTGGTTATCCACACAGACGCCTCCTTAAGCGGGTGGGGAGGATATTCTCAACACCAAGAAGTACAGGGGACTTGGTAGCAGAAATCCCCAATTGCTTATAGTTTACCCAGAGTTCTCATTCGCAATAAATATGGATGCCTCTTCGCCAGTTAAGTAGAGATAAAGAATTGATTTGCGTTTCGTCTATTCAACAGTAGTCCTTTCCTTACCCGTTAAACAAGTAGGGAAAAAGGCCTGTGTAATGACAGACAATAGAAATTTAACTTGTGAGAACTGGCTCCATCTTAGTCAAGCGCCAAATACGCACGTGAAAAAGGCCTTATGTCACAAATCGCGTCACTGAATCGCGCTGCCAATGTAAAGCGCTGAAAATCGTTGCTTTTCCTTGTGGTCTTGGTGTGAACGAGCCTTTTATATCGTACATCTGTTGTGCGCATGTGTTCAAGTGAAGTGATCTAGCGTTTATCCAGCCTTGAGAAATAGCTTCTTATTTGACAATATGTCTACATTTTTCAGAGGGCGTTCTGGTCGATTTGTTAAACAATAACTACAATTTTCATCGAGGTCTCAAGTGGACTAAAGAGCACATGACATTTGATATTTCAGCACATTAACGGAAACCACCTGCTGTAGGTAGATAACAGTAATGGGTCTAAAAAGAACATCAGTCGTATTTGGAGGACGACACGCGCTTCAAACAAGCAACAGTGACATGACTGGCGATAAGGTCTCCATTTTGAAAATCTGAGACAGCAAACAATGGGAGAAATATGGTAGTAAAATGAAAATGCATTTATGTAACTCATCCATTTCAACACGCCGGCATCATGCACGACTCTGGTCTCCATAGTGGTTAGCTCCTACAGTGAGCTTTGCGCGGCACACAGTAGACCAGTGGCTCTTAAACTTTTTTGCCTAGCGCCCCCCTCTGCATTATGTATAGATCCCACGTCCCCCTACCCCTGAATTTTTGCCAGCTGTAATCTATAAACAATATGTTGTGTATTTATATGCTATTATACTTATCATGACAATAAAAGATAATTCGTAAATTCTTCTTCTTCTCCGTTTAACGTGCTTTTCCCATTTTTCATATGGACTTTGATTTGGCCTTGGGGTAGTTTGAAATTAAAATTGACTTATATTTTGAATTTGTGGCATGTTTTGAGATAATAATTAGAAAATATATGGAAACAGTGATAACGTTTTTGGCAATTTTTTAATTAACATCACAAATTAAAAATATAATAGGCACCATCTGGCAACTCTGCTTGCGCCCCCCTTGGAAGCTTCTGGCCGTTCCAGGGGGGCGCGCCCCCAGTTTAAGAATCACTGCAGTAGACAGTAGTATAAGCTTCATTGCAGCATGTGGGCCCTTTCGATTCCAGTTGCGTTGCTTTCTGTCTTTTGCTTTTCATCCGAGCCCTTTGGTCTCTTCCCGCCAACGTGTCATATGGGCGTAGGACGTTCTTCAACCGAACGCGAGGACATGACTCACAAGTCGGGTGGTTTTAGTCGCAATGAAATTGGCAGTTTTGAGCAGGTCAAGCTCCACTGCCTCTGGTTTCAATAATAAAAGACTGTGCAGAATTTTCTCTCCCTGAAAAAGAAATAATAAAATTTCTACTACCTTCTCCTTTAACGTGGGAATTGCATCACTTGGCAGGGAAATTAGGAAATGCGGTAGCAAGAACACGAATTAACTGTTTATCTAAAATTACACTCGGGTTTTCCTTTCGACATTGACTAGATCTAGAAACGTAAGTAATGCCGCCGCAGAGGATTTTTAGGGCGGGCCCGTATCGTATTTCCGTTAGAATATCTGACGTGTTTCGTCAATATTTATAAATTATAAGATTTTTAAACAAAGCAAAATAATTCCCTTATAGTTTCTGAACTCATTTTGGGATTTTTTTGTTTGTTTGTTAGCTATCGCAAGCTTATTTACAGATGATGCGCAGGTCACCGGAAATGAGCCACAGGAAAAACGTGAGAGAAAAGAGAAAATTAGTCACGAGTTTATTTGGGGAAAAGACCGTTCGAAAATTAACAGGAAAAATACAAATAAATGATTACAGAATATAATAAATAATAATAATATTTCAAATCAGTGCTTCATCGATTATATATATATATATATATATATATATATATATATATATATATATATATATATATATATATATATATATATATATATATATATATATATATATATATATATGTATATATATATATATATATATATATATATATATATATATATATATATATATATATATATATATGTATGTATGTATATGTATATTAGATCCTCGCTTCTTGTGTAACTGAAACGGAAGCATGACATTAAAATGAAAATGCCTTTATGTAATCAGTCCATCTCAACAACACGCAGGCGTCATGGAGTGCATAATTATGGTCTCCGTAGCAGGTTAGAACCTACAGTGAGCTTTGCGCGCCACAAAGTATACGGTAATAAAAGCTCCATTGCAGCTCGTTTTCGGTTTCAGCAGCATTGCTTCTGTATTTTACTTTATATATATATATATATATATATATATATATATATATATATATATATATATATATATATATATATACATATATATATATATATATATATATATATATATAAATGTATACATATACTGTACTTATATGTATACAGTATATATATTGTAAAGATTAGCGCCAAAATACGCTATGAAAGCGCCCGCCTTTCTGCTTTGCTCGGCCGATAGATAGGCCTCTGTCTATTTTGAACCTGGGAGAAGTAGTGAATACTGGTTCGGGGTAGTTTGAACCAGAAGTCGGGGGGGTTATACTCAAGATGTAATCTTTTTGCCCTGGGCAGTAAACTGGCTTTGCATCGTTTTCTTTGGTACAGGTACAGGAGAGGAAGCCGTTTTCTTTGGTACAGAAGCGTGACCTGGGTCAGGATATCGCCCCCCTCCCTACCCCTGTCCAGAAGTAATAAAAGGTCAGGGCGAGGACAGCTCTCTCTCACTCACACACAGCCAGTAGTTAAAGGAAAGAGGTCACGAGTGCAGACCTCGCCCCCCCACTCTTTCCCTCGTCGCCACGTGGAAGTTAACGGCCCTTTGCTCTGTATCCCAACCACGTGGCCAGCAGCCAGTGCAAGTGGGGATTGCAAGTCCCAAACGCGAGCGGATACCCAACTGCGGCCTTTTCATCATCCCAAGGGCGCCCTTTTTCTGCCCCAATCTACGACTTGAAGCAGTACCTTGGTGAGGGAGGCCCTTTTGTTGACGCTCCCACACGTGGTCTCTGGCAGAAGACGCCGCTGGACGCCGACGTCAGCCTTACGCCCCTACAATGTGGTAAAGTACCCAAAACGAGTTGCTAGTCACGTTACTTCGCCCTTGTGCATTGATTAACTTCTGGGCCTATAACTTTGTATTCCCTGATGTTTCTTGGTTTAATCCCGGCCCACGTGTTCACTGCTTCTTTCCTCTGAGTCACAAGTAACTCCTCGGGGAGTTCTTGGTGCCCTCCGCGCACACCCGAGTAATTCATTCCCCATATTCCAGCATTAGATTTGTAACCTGGGTCCTAATATCGTTTCAGGACGATTGTAGCAGAATTTTCCTTGGTCCGTGTTCCTGGCATTCCCAAGCTCCCCCTCCTTCGGGAGGACGTCTGCAGCAGCAATTTGACGTGTTTCAGTTCATTTCCCCTTTGATCTTGTGTGTTATGAAAATATACCTATTTTTGTATCCACGTGTTTCACGCACTTCCCTTTGAGATAGAGCCCTCTGCTCCTTGTATCACTCCTATTAGTTTGTTTTTTATTTGTCCTGGTTATCTTGCAAGGCCCTTTTAGAAGTAAAGTAATAAATGTGGAGTCATAAGAACCACCCGCATCAGGAAACATAAAAATGGCGACCTGACCAGTGATTCTCGTAATGATTGCATCCCCCACTCTTCCCCTTTGTTGTTTGTGTTGCAATTTGTGAAATCAGCTTGTGAATTCAGCAATTAGCTCAGCTAAGCTGGATACGAGACAGATTATGAACCTTTGAAAAGCCAGCGCAACAGGCCAAGGAAATTCTGCGTAAGTAAACTGTGTTTATTTAGCGTAGGACACTTTAGCAAACGTGACTAACCCTAGGAATTTTTTTTTTTATAGTAGGGCGCATGTCAGAGGAAAACGAGAGAGAGAATCGCCGAAACTTAGCTTTGGAAGCCTTTGCACGCGGCTTGCATGCCATTCAATTAGGTTATTTAGGTGCTAACTCATTAAAGGAATAGTGCGCATATTCCTCCTGTAGAAACGAGTGATTTCGAAACTGAATCCTTAAATAGGCGCGAGAAATCGACGGAAAACACGTGTTTGAAAGTCAGACTAGCATCGCTGACTCATTTTACTCTCTCTCTCGTTTTAGAAATAGGAGCGAAAGCGTATATTACACGCCAAGGACGAAAAGGGTCAACAACCGTTGTCTGTTCCCTCAGTTCGTGGAAGTCCCAGGGCTTTGTTTACTTCATTCATTCGGCGCAGACGGCCTATAAGATAAACACACCGAGACACGACCTTGACCGCCATTCGTGCCCAAGAAGGAATGTGTAAAAATTTGTTTGTTTGATTTTCTTCGCAATACCAAATTGTTTTGCATTATTGGGGGTCTGACATCATATTGTTCTGTTTTTTTTTTGTGTTTTGTTTTGTTCTTTTACTACGGCTGTGTGTGTTGCCTATCTGTTATGAATGTGGGATGGCCACCCACCTAATTGCCCTTGAGAATAACACTTCTCCCATAAGTCAGTAAAACTAGCGCCCTCGCTAATCAGACTTCGTCTGTGCGGAAATTCTAGGGAGCCTATATATTCTGTTCTTGTCCCCAATAAACCCGCTTCGTCGGTAATTTGGTGAGACCAATTCATTTTCAATTCAGTCCCCAGATAAGCCCGCCTCGTTGGTAATTCGGGAGACCTATATATATATATCCCAATCTAGTCCCCAAATAAGCCCGTTTCGTCGGTAATTAGGGAGACCTATACATTCCTGTCTTGTCCCCAAGTCAGCCCGTTTGTCGTTACCTTGGGAGACCAATCATTGCCAATCATCGTCCCCAACTGACCCGTTTTTCGTTACCTTGGGAGACCAATCATTGCTAATCATTGTCCCCAACTGGCCCGTTTTGTCGTTACCTTGGGAGACCAATCATTGCTAATCATCGTCCCCAATCAGCCCGCTCCGTCGGTAAATCGGGAGACCAATCATTGCTAATCATCGTCCCCAACCAAACCTGTTTTGTCGGTACCTTGGGAGACCGGAACATTCACCTTCCTAATTCCCCGCCGTAGCCCGCTGTGCCTGGGCGGGAGATCATTCCTATGTCCTTTGGGGAAAATTTCCAAAATTCCCACAGCTCTGGGAAATTAATTCTGTGTGTTACTAGCGTCCTCTCCCACCTGCAAAATGTCGACACGGTCTCAGTAGAGCGAGGATTTCAAGTTCTTCATGTCCTCAGGGAAGGAACTCGGCCTTTCTGGGAGAGAACTAAGAGACTGGGTACAGGAGAGGATGGATGCCATACAAGCAGAGAAACAGGCTCAGGAGAGACGAGAAGAAGTCGAGAGACAGGAACGAGAGGCAGAAAGACAGGATCAGGAGAAACGAGAAGAAGCAGAGAGACAGGAACGAGAAGCAGAAAGACAGGCTCAGGAGAAACACGAACAAGCAGAAAGACAGGCTCAGGAGAGACGAGAAGAAGCCGAGAGGGAAGAAAGGGACAAGCAGCGTGCCCATGAACTCGCGATGCTGCAACAGAGTGGCCTTTGCCCCACCTGCCCCCCCAGGAATGAGTGCCTTCAGCCAAGCTCGCCTGCATGCCAAAGTGGACGGAGGCCGAGCCCGAGTGTGGCTCGACAGCGCCAAGACAGTTTTAAAGGCCTGCCCCTGAGTGCAGCCGAACTCTCCCTGGTGTTGGGCAAGTTCCTTGGAGGGAAGGCCCTGATAGCCTACAAAGCCCTCCCGCCGGAGGAGCAGGAAGATTGGGAGGTCGTCCGCCAGACTGTCACAAAGGCGTACGAGATAACCCCTGAACGCTGGAGGAGGCGCTGGTGCGGGTTAGTGAAGGGAGCAAATCAGACCTGGGCAGACTGGGCCTACCAGTCCGAGCGTGCCCGTGCCAAATGGTTCGAGTCCGTGGGGGTTACGACCCTCAACGAGGCAATCGAACAAATACAAATAGAGAACTTCCTACTCTACACCCCGTCGGCCCTCGCCACGCACATCGCCGAGAAGGAGCCCCCAACCTTAGCTGAGTGCTGCCGATTAGCGGATCTCTGGGACACCCATCACCCCCAGGAGAGCTCCCTGCAGCGCAAAATAACTCCACCCGCCTTCCTTTCGGGTGCCCCTCCGCAGAAGAATGGGCAATCACAGAAGCCCGTTGTGTGCGGGTTCTGTAAAAAGATCGGGCATGCCAAAGAGCAATGCCGCAGTAAACCACCAGCGTCTCTCTCTCCTGGACAACCCCCTAATAAGTCGCCTGCGCCCTCTGCCGGGGCAGTGCGAAGAGATTTCAGCCAAACCTTTTGCACGGCGTGCAAGGTTTATGGCCACTCTTCCTCATGGGCAAAATGCCCTAGAAATAATAAGTCCGGAATGTGGTAAATTGGCATTTGCCTTAATGACCTGTTTGAATGTTTATCTGCATTCTTTTGTTAGTAATGGTTGTTTTCTCTGTCCGTGTTGTATTTGTTTACTTTTGACAATCCCAGTGTATCTTACTCTGTTGACTGCTGTAACTCTCTGTGGCGGGATCTTAGCTGAATAAAGCCTTGAAGATGCATTGAGGTTTTCATTACAATTTATTCAGCTAAGACAACTTGCATATTCGGCTGCAGAATGGAACGCGCTCTTCGGCCAGAACGTCTCGATATTCTACGTCGTCCCCAGATGCTGCTCGAGTTTTCAAGCATTGGCTGTTCATCTTTTCCCGATACAAAAATGCTACTGAAGGAACTAACGACGTTTATCTTGGTATGCTGGCAAATGCATTATCGCCTGAGAACTTTGAGCTTATATCTGATTGCTCTACTTACGATGACGCCATCGCAAAAAACTGAATAAAGTTTTCATACAGCCTGCGAACGAAATTGTTTCTCGACATCGTCTTGCCACTCGTCGACAGATGTCAGGAGAAACAATAGACGAGTATTTACGTGCTCTGCACAAACTTAGCGTTGACTGCAACTTCAAGGACGTTTCTTCAGAGGTATATAGAGATGAAAGTACTCGTGATGCTTTTTATTGCTGGGATTTCCTCTCAACATATTCGCACGAGATTACTTGAAAATAAAACGCTTACGTTATCTGCTGCTGCTGAACAAGCCAGAGCTCTGGAACTCGCTTTCAAGGATTCGCAGTCTTATGGAATTCCTTCCGACGAATGTATTCCTGCAGCCGCCGTCAAAACTAGGCCTGAATATGATGATCATGCCCCTGTTTGTGAAAAGGCCGACAGGTCCGATGCTCCAGAAGATGATTTAGTTGCTTTGACTCTACAAGAGAAATGTTTCTTCTGCGGGTACAGGCGTCATCCTAGAAAAAAGTGCCCTGCAAAGGAAGTTAATTGTCAAAAATGCAACAAACTTGGACACTTTGCTAAGGTGTGTTTAAGTAAATCAAAACCTACTTCTGCCGCCTCTTCGTTCACCGCTGCTCTTGCTTCTGTTCCATCTGCACTGAATCATTCCGTTTTCCCCATTTTTATGCGTGGAACCAAAGTAAATGCCCTAATTGACACTGGAAGTTCAGAAAATTTCATTAGTGATAATATTCTGAAAAATATGAAATTAGTCATAATGAGCTGCGACCTGATCCTTCACGTCTAGAGGCCCTGATGAACATGCCTGTTCCGCAGACTAAGAAGTCGCTGCAACGATTGACAGGCCTCTTTGCTTATTAGTCTCGCTGGATTCCTCGTTTTTCTGAAAGGATTCGCCCTCTCGTCAATGCCTTTCTTCCACTCTCTCCAGAAGCTGTTGGTGCTATCAGTAATTTGAAGGATGCCATATCTTCGTCTGTCAAAGCTGCTGTAGACGAAAATTTGCCCTTTACTGTTGAAACCGATGCTTCTGACTTTGCCATTGGAGCTACTTTAAACCAGGATGGACGTCCAGTGGCCTTTTTCTCGAGATCCTCACCAGTGCCGAACAGAGACATTGCAGTGTTGAGAAGGAGGCTTATGCAATTATCGAATCTGTAAAAATGGTGCCATTATCTGACTGGAAAGCACTTCACACTGGTAACCGATCAAAAGTCTGTTTCTTTCATGTTTGATGGCAAGCATAAAGGGAAAATAAAAATGAAAAAATTCTGCGATGGAAAGTAGAACTTATACCCTATTCGTTTGATGTCCAGCATCGGCCTGGTAGGTTGAATGCTGCAGCAGATGCTTTATCACGAAACTTGTGCTCGGCTATTCATACTCAACAGTTATATCAACTGCACGAGAGTCTCTGTCACCCAGGAGTTACTAGGTTTATGCATTTCATCAAAGCTCGAAATTTTCCCTATTCTTTGGAGGAGGTCAAAGGGTAATATCATCTTGTCAACCTGCAGCAAGTGCAAACCTAGTTTTTATCGTGCCCCACCGGTTCAACTGATACAAGCCATGAAACCATTTGATCGTTTAAATGTTGATTTCAAAGGTCCACTATCCCCTTCACATGCTGGCAATCGCTACGTACTGATAATTGTTGACGAATACAGTAGATTTCCTTTCGCCTTTCCTTGCAAGGATATGACGGCCGCTACCATTATTTCATGTCTCACTAAGCTGTTCTCGACTTTTGGTCTGCCCAACTACGTGCACTCCGATAGAGGAGCATCATTTATGTCCTCTGAACTCAAATCGTTCTTCCTTAAACATGGCGTCGCAACAAGTCGTTCTCTACACCCTATCATCCAACTGGTAATATCCAATGTGAGCGTTTTGTTGGGAACGTATGAAATCCGTGATGCTTGCCTTGAAGTCTCGTGATTTACCGCCAACTGCTTGGGAAATGGTTCTTGATGATGCATTGCATTCGATTCGCACTCTGCTTTCCACTGCTACTGGTGAAACCCCTCATGAGAGAATGTTCATTTTTCAGCGAAAGACCTCCTCCGGAATGAGTCTTCCCACTTGGTTGTGCGAATCGGGAACTGTTCTTCTGAGAAGACGCGTGCGTAGAAAGGAAGATCCTCTCATTGAAGAAGTTCAGCTACTAGAAGCCAACCCTTCATATGCACATGTTAGATTTGAGGACGGATGTGAGGATACTGTGGCTATCAGTGATTTAGCTCGATGTCCTCGCGCTGTGCCACCTCCACCAGGGACCGGCAAGACACAGCTTGAGGATGAGGTTGAATCTGTCAATAAAGAAGATGCTTCTGAAACGCAGAATCTTGAGCGGTCTATCTGTGATGATGTTACAAATTCTAATAATGATGATAAGTTGTCTGTTGCCCCTAGACGTTCTCAGCGCATACGTCGTCCTGTAGATCGTCTGACCTATAACTAATTGTACTTGTAAAAATGTAGTTCTATGAATGTATTTTTGTAAGATGACGCTTATGGTATTTATATAAAATATTTATATTTCATAAGGTATAACAATGTTATTAAAGTCGGGGTGAATGTGGTAAATTGGCATTTGCCTTGATGACCTGTTTGAATGTTTATCTGCATTCTTTTGTTAGTAATGATTGTTTTCTCTGTCCGTGTTGTATTTGTTTACTTTTGACAATCCCAGTGTATCTTACTCTGTTGACTGCTGTAACTCTCTGTGGCGGGATCTTAGCTGAATAAAGCCTTGAAGATGCATTGAGGTTTTCATTACACGGAAATCCTGCCGTCGCCCTGGCAGTAACGAATCCCGAGTCCTTAGGCCCTCCTGCTGAGGGTCCCATCTATGTGGCACCTCCTCGAGGTAGACACTCAGCACGCCAGGTCAAGGCATTTGACGACTCTGGCGCGCAAATTTCCCTCATAAGGAGGGACAAAGTTCCCTATGGAGCTATAATAGACCGACGCAAGCTCGTCACCATTGAGGGCATAAACGATTTCAAAATGATCCTCCCTACGGTCCAACTGAGGGTCACCCGACCCCACAGAGCCAGGACCCTTCGTCTCGCCGTAGTGAAACACATTCCAGGAGGCTATGACGTCCTCCTGGGCCAAGACTTTACGTCCCATTTCAAACCACAACCATTCTGGGGTCCCCATTCCCCAATTAATCATCCAAATCCGAGTCCAGTGCCCGGCACGGCATCAGTGCCAGTGCCGAGGCCTCAGCCAGATCTCCCTTCAGGAGAATCTCGGCTTTCAACTCCTCTGCCAGTGCCACTTAGGCGCACTGAGCAGTGCCAGTCTCCGTCCATCCAGACAGACGAGACCACCACTGCATCGCTACCAGCGTCAGTGCCAATGCCAATGCCTGAGCTGGTAACCCCTGCATGCAAGTCTACCCCGCCCCCTCCGGCCGTCCCCTCTCTCTCGCCCCCGCCGCAGATTCCTCCGCGAGTCATGATTCTGCCCCACCTTCCTGGGCTGATGAACTCTGCGAACTGCGCCGGTTAATGTCCGAGATGGCGAACAAAATTCCTGGGTCAGTTGTCGCAGCAACTGACCCAGATGGCACCCCTTGCCGCCCTCTGGCCTCGGGCCCTCCAATTCCCCGGCCAAGGACAACGGTCCAAGGAGGAGAGGTTCGCGGCGGAGTCACCACGGGTGTGGGCGATCGCAGGTAGTCCACAACGAGCTCCTGAGCTCTGCTGGCCCCTGTGCAACCTTGGCATAGGGCCCCTTCTTCATCTTTGAACGTCTTGGCACCTTTCATCCAGGAGAGGATGTCAAGGCCTTCCGCTATCTTCTTCCTTTCCTTTGGACTTTCTACCCCTCACCCTTCTCTATCGATCTTTCCTTCACACTTTCCCTTACTTACCACCGCAAGCGGCAGTTAACATATAGGATATCATCCCCTTTAAAAAATGCACTAATCATTTTGAAGCAGTAAGAGGGACAGAGTGGGAAGTGGCACGCCCTTATGCCCGCCCTTTGGCACAAGGCAGGCGTGTCAGCTCTTCCTGAAGGGGTCGCGCCCTTTGGGTTTCCTTTCCCAGCCCTTGGGCTGAGAGTTAGCTCTGACCGTCGTCTATTGGCGACGGAAGTTAGATTAATAAATAAACCATAAATACCTCACTTTGTTATCCTTCGTTTTCTGTGCATATTATTTACCCTTGCATTTAATCTTTTCCTCTATTTGTTAACGAATCTCGAGTCACAAGACTCCTGCCCTTACGAGTTTTACAGTTGCCTTTTAATCCCAGCGGTGTGGCCAGCCTTAGTAAATAACGTCCTTCGTTGGTCATTCTGTGTAGTTTCCTTTTTTTATATATTTTATTGAGTTATCCTTGTGGAGAATGTTACCCTTGTCCATTTTCCCCTTCATTTGTTTATCCTCCCATTCATACTTCGAGCGAGTAGTCTATTTATAGCTTACACCCGAGTTGTAGGCCTCAGACGTAAAAATGTAGCGTGGTTTAAGTTAGCGAATTAAAACCCGCGAATAATCCCTTTACCTCGCTGCTGTCAGAATACTGTCACTTCATTTTAGCGTTCGTGGGAGGTATTAGCTAAACTCGTCGAGCTTAGGACCAGTTGTATTTCGATTGAAAGAGAGAATTGAATTTTGTCATTACAATTTCTGGTAAAGGGGATATTATTTAAAACCAACGGTGTATTGTCACTTATACAAGCCTCTTCAAGGCACAACTAATCGCATGCACGTAATTCCAGGATAGCATTAAGAAGTTGGTTATTTTACATTTGTTTCCCTTTTACCTACTGCCTTGTATGTTTTATTTTTTTGTTGTTGTTATTTTGTAACGCTGAAGTGTTCTCTGTTGATTGTCTTTGAGTGCCTTCTTACCCCAGTAAAGTAAAACGAGTAAAGAATGGGTAGATTCAGTACTTACGAAGTATTTCAGCAAGAATTAATTTGCAAGTAAGGGCACCCTTTTCCTAAATTGCACTCTGCACTTAAAGTAAACCTCCAGTTTGTTATTGATTAGTATGGCAGCAGAGTTTTGCAAATAAAGTAAAGTAACAGTTGTAGCAAAGCAGAACATAGAGTAAAGTCGAAAGTTTTCTTTGCTCATTTTTGCTGTTATCGAAATTCGCACCCGATTAAAGGGTGTGAATTTCATCTTGCCAGGGGAGCTGTAAAGATTAGCGCCAAAATACGCTATGAAAGCGCCTGCCTTTCTGCTTTGCTCGGCCGATAGATAGGCCTCTGTCTATTTTGAACCTGGGAGAAGTAGTGAATACTGGTTCGGGGTAGTTTGAATCAGAAGTCGGGGGTGTTATACTCAAGATGTAATCTTTTTGCCCTGGGCAGTAAACGGGCTTTGCATCGTTTTCTTTGGTACAGGTACAGGAGAGGAAGCCGTTTTCTTTGATATAGAAGCGTGACCTGGGTCAGGACATCGCCCCCCTCCCTACCCCTGTCCAGAAGCAATAAAAGGTCAGGGCGAGGACAGCTCTCTCTCATTCACACACAGCTAGTAGTTAAAGGAAAGAGGTCACGAGTGCAGACCTCGCCCCCCCCCACTCTTTCCCTCGTCACCACGTGGAAGTTAACGGTCCTTTGCTCTGTATCCCAACCACGTGGCCAGCAGCCAGTGCAAGTGGGGATTGCAAGTCCCAAACGCGAGCGGATACCCAACTGCCGCCTTTTCATCATCCCAAGGGCGCCCTTTTTCTGCCCCAATCTACGACTTGAAGCAGTACCTTGGTGAGGAGGCCCTTTGTTGACGCTCCCACATGTGGTCTCTGGCAGAAGACGCCGCTGGACGCCGGCGTCAGCCTTACGCCCTACAATGTGGTAAAGTACCCAAAACGAGTTGCTAGTCACGTTACTTCGCCCTTGTGCATTGATTAACTTCTGGGCCTATAACTTTGTATTCCCTGATGTTTCTTGGTTTAATCCCGGCCCACGTGTTCACTGCTTCTTTCCTCTGAGTCACAAGTAACTCCTCGGGGAGTCCTTGGCGCCCTCCGCACACACCAGTAATTCATTCCCCAAATTCCAGCATTAGATTTGTAACCTGGGTCCTATTATCGTTTCAGAAGGACGATCGTAGCAGAATTTTCCTTGGTCCGTGTTCCTGGCATTTCCAGGCTCCCCCCCCTTCGGGAGGACGTCTGCAGCAGCAATTTAACGTGTTTCAGTTCATTTCCCCTTTGATCTTGTGTGTTATGAAAATATACCTATTTTTGTATCCACGTGTTTCACGCACTTCCCTTTGAGATAGAGCCCTCTGCTCCTTGTATCACTCCTATTAGTTTGTGTTTTATATGTCCTGGTTATCTTGCAAGGCCCTTTTAGAAGTAAAGTAATAAATGTGGAGTCATAAGAACCACCCATTTGGAAACATATAAAAAATATATATATATATATATATATATATATATATATATATATATATATATATATATATATATATATACATATACATATATATATATATATATATATATATATATATATATATATATATATATATATATATATATATATATATATATATATATATATATATATATATATATATATATATATATATATATATATATATATATATATATATATATATATATATATATATATATATATATATATATATATATTGTCACGATGTGCACCAAGTAAGTGGTTATTACACAACTAATCACAGATTTCAAAAATATACCTCACTTCAGCCAAATACCTGAACTCTCATAACAATAAGAATTACGACTGAATACTCTAAAGGTAACAGTGATACCTTAAACAGTTTATTAATCACATGAAAAATCAAACCAAGTTTATCAAGACTAGTGTGAGGTATCAACAGTTAAACAAGAAATGTGCTACTAGAGTAAAAGGGCATCACTCCATCAAACAACTTCAATTGTTTCCCTGATCTTGATTCACTTCAGCCAAACTAAAGAAACAAACATGTTTATCACTTTGCCTTATGCACACAATTAATCCTGTCCACTTGTGGTCAATAAATGAAACACTGTTTTTAAAAATTTTAAATACAAAAATTTATTTTTAAATTCAAAATTTATAATTAGAATTCACAATCTGAAAAATTTACTATTACTTGAAAACAACACAAAATTTAAGTAATTCTTGAATTAAATTATTAAACAAAACTAATCATAAAACTTTAATTTATCAAGAAATTAAATTAATCAAGCAAAATTTAAACTATCAAGAATTGATCAAGATTTGAAAAGAAAATCTTAATAAATGAAAATTAAATCAAGTATGCAATGTTAAATTATCAAGAAATATTTAAAATGCTAAGTAAATGAATGTTAAATCACCAACACAAGAAATGCGAAAAAATCAAGAGATTGCAAACACAAGAACACACAAAAACACACAAAAGATTTATCAATAATAATTTCACTTAGGCAAAAATTTCCCTAATATGCCATATTATACCATGGTAATGATAAGTAAATTTCACTTTACCTTACACAAGCTTGTAAAAACCTTTGTAAAATCACACAGCTGCTTTAAATTCACAAAACACACATTTTTGGTCAGGCGCTGTTACGATTAAACAATTTTACTAAAGTAAGATTTCAAAAGCTACTGTATATTTAATAAGAGTGACCACAAATATATTACTTTAAAATTACTCTCTTTTGAAGAAAGAGAGAGAGAGAGAGAGAGAGAGAGAGAGAGAGAGAGAGAGAGAGAGAGAGAGAGAGAGAGGGGGGAACCAAGCTGATCGGTCTCTCAAATTAGAATGAATAGATTTTCGGATTCCAGTATGAAATGAAACATATGACGTTATTAAGGCATTTTGGGTATGAGACACAAAAGTTCTAGAAGAAGGGAGGTGCCGTCACTTCTGGCAAAGTGTTTTGAACGCATTCAGGACAGTACATGATCAGAGCAATGCAATCTTAAACATGACGCATTTGCCATGTGTTTTTACTCTCAAAACGGTATACGTGACCAGAACCATTTATGTAACATTACGAAATCATTTGTCTTCTTCTTGTACGGGACAAAGCTTTTACAGAAATCCTTACATGATCGAACCAATTGTAACAGGCTAATTATGATTGGCATGTTATAAAAACAAAACAAAAAACCCGAACGGAGCAGTGATTGTTATTCCCAACCTGTCAGCGCTTTTCTTAACCTGTGAAAGATGGCACATCTGGTCTAAAACTCAAATCTCTCTCTCTCCTGCTACTACACTATTATCAAGAAAGGCATTATTAATTCTAAATTACACTGTTAAGTTATCTAAATCATTAATTCTTTTGAGATCTGGCACTACACTACATACGATGTTTCAATAATTACTACTATTACACATAACACATGATAAATAGAGGAGTAAATATATCAAAGCTATGGGAGGATATACATATTACAAGGCAACATCATGAAAATATATATATATATATATATATATATATATATATATATATATATATATATATATATATATATATATAAAAATAAAATATTTACAGTCATAAACATATATATATATATATATATATATATATATATATATATATATATATATATATATATATATTTATTTATATATATATGACTGTAAAATATTTTCTATTAAACAAATTTCATCTAATAAAAGGAGCCCATAAAAACACCAAAATGGTAGAAATTATAACGTTATATTTCGAAGACAACTTTCTTCTTCAATGAACAGGTAATGGATTAGGCAGTGCTACATATATAGTTGAAGGAAAATCCCAGAAGTCGCCACTACGTCGCTCCTGTTGACAGCTTCTTCTTAATCTTCTTAAACGCTGGTTGGAGGAAGATTTTATCAGTCAGATCTGAATCCCAGGGTCCTTTTGAGAGTTTCATCGTATTTTTTTGTTTAATCAGTTCTGATTCTACTGTCTGGCTTTTGAGCCGACAACTGCGGCTATAAATTATACGTGACATATTCCAGTTTATTCTATAATTATGATTATTTATGTGGTTAAAAATAGTTGAGCTCTGTCGGTCATATTTTACTGAACGTTTGTGTTGTGTTAGTCTTTGAGAGAGTGATTTACCTGTAAATCCGACGTAGGATTGTTCACAGTCAAGGCAAGGGATTTCGTATACTCCTGTGTCTTTGGGGACCGGCTTTTGTTGGACGTTATTAGGGATTTGATTAGGGTATTTGGGTAGGTAAAAACAAAAGGATCAGAATTTCCAAGTGTCTGTGTCAATGTCTTAATCTTACCCAGGTGTGGGATTTTAATTTTATTGCTGGGCGTCTCTCTGGTCATGTAACTTTTGAGGGAGTTGTTAGAAAATGATGTTTGCTTTATGGATCGCTTTTTCAATTATATGATCGGGGTAGTTTAAAGATGACAGCTGCTTACGGATTAGTTCAAATTCTTTTTCTAGGAATTCCTGGGAGCAAATCCGTAAGGCTCTTAAGAACAAATTGCTGCCTACGCCAATTTTGATAGAAATAGCGAATGTCTGAAAGTGAAAAAGTTGGTTTTCTGTATACGGTAAATTTGTATTCTGTCGTGTCTCTGATTATTAAAACACCAACAAAAGGATTTTTTTTTTTTTTCCATTCAACTTTGAATTTGATGCTGGGCACTAATGCATTTAATTTTTAGAGAAAATCGTTGAAATTGTCCCAACTATCATCCCAAAATGTTAGGAGATCATCCACATATCTCATCCATAGCATGCCTTTAGGTTTTATGGCATTTATTATTATAGTTTCAAACTGTTCCACATATAGATTAGCTAATACTGGACTTAGAGGGCTGCCCATGCTGCATCAGAAATTTTGCTTGTAGAATGACTCCCCGAATGAAAAGGCGTTGTTTGGTACACATAGTTCAACTAACTTTATTTTTTCATGCAGGGCTACTGGGAAATCTGAATAGGGGGCTAATTATTCCCTCAAATATACATATATGTATATACATATATACATTATATATATATATATATATATATATATATATATATATATATATATATATATATATATATATATATATATATATATATATATATATATGTGTGTGTGTGTGTGTGTGTGTGTGTGCGTGTGTGTAAGTGTGTGAGTGCGCGGGCGCATATCAGCATACTGGCGGAGAAATCAACATTTTCGTTTCTAGAGAACGTTTTGGCTCTTGAGAATAATTCGACAACGGTCTATAATAAGAGAAAATATTTCCTTCAGTATTTTAGTCACGTACGGTTGCGAGACTCCGTCTTGAAACTCAACTTACGAGAGGCCAACAGCAAGTGAAGCAAATACTGTTAGTATCTTGAAGATGATGCAATATTATTTAAACTCAAACAGATGTGTGCTTTATTTTCCTAGAATCAAGGACTTATCCGAACCAGTTTCTCATGGAATTTCCTAGACCATCCCATCTGTGTACTTGAATGTTCCAAATTAAAATAAAGATGTCATTGTTTCCTGGAAATTCCATTTTCATTTGCTTGAAGAAATCAAAGTAAGTTCCAGAACTGCAGCCACATTCAGCAGACATGACGTAACATATATTCCTTATTCTTAACTGTTAACTATGATTAGTTGCAAGTTTACACTAGGGGTTTAGGTCGCCTTGTCTTATCCCATCACAGCGGACTCCAGCTGGTAAATCTAGTAGCAATGTATTAAAAATATTACCGTTTCATACTACAAGTATATTTCTTCCTAGGAAGATCTGATGTTAGAATTAATAGAGCGACAACACCCGCTACTAATCGTTACAGATTCTCGCTAAGGAAAATAAGGCCAAGAGAAGACTTCGGATGTTCTACATTATACCCTTGCCTAGAGTCGTTAAATGCTAAATAGGCTACAATATTTGATGAATACAGGTGTGAAGCGGAGAGTCACACTTTTTCTTGGTCACTGGTAAGGTTGATCTCTGTTTCATTTGCTTAGCTAACCCGCCCCCGCAAATAAAATAAAATAAAAAGGAAAAAAATATAAGGGAAAGGCGGTCATTGGAAAGGCAAGGAGTCTAGTATACTTGCTTAGCTAACCCGCCCACGCAAATAAAAAAAAAATGAAAAAAAAAAATGTAAGGGAAAGGAGGTGACCTGGAAATCCCAGAGTAAATTTACTCTGGTATCTTCAACCCTCCCCCGCAATGAGATAGTCTAAGTCCCACTACTAACATTAGTTTTAAGACGACTGCAGGTATGCACGCAACTGTGTGGCGTACATGTATATATATACTCTGTATATGCATCTTTATAGACTTAAGAGCAATATTTCCTGACGAATGACAACTTATTCTTGCATGGGGGTGTGTATGTATGTGTATTAATATGCATACATATGCACGTGTGATTTGTTCCTTTGCATAATTGTCATTCGCCTCTGTTCTCACCTGGAATGCTTTCATAAAAAATTAAAAAATACAAAAAATAGCTCTTTGCATCTGTACAGCACTCCATCCCAGGTGTCAGTTCTTTTGCACAATTATCATAGACTCTCGTTGCACCTGCTGCTGAAACTAACCCTCTGTCTTGCTCGGGAAGAGAGCCCGAGAAACTAACGCTACTGACGAAATGCACTACAGTACTCCAATGTAAAGCACAGTGGTTTGAGTCCTCCTTCCCCCTCCCCCTGAAGCGGGGGAGGGAAGGAGGACGATCCCAATATTGGAGCCCGCACATAAGATAAGACTTTCGCCCTTGGCCTTTTGCCCTACCCTTCCTACACTCTCAAGACAACAAACAAATACAAAATACGCGACATGCACTAAATTGTAAACTGTAAACTAAATGACAGATGGGTCTGTCCCATTCTTTTATCCCTCCCCTTATACCTTCATTTCACCCGCCTTTTTACCCCCTTCTGAACCTTATCATCCTTCCGGGGGACCCTTAGGGTTTGCAATCGAACCCTCACTCTATCCTATCCCCCCTCATTGAATTGAATTGCCAGTGTGCCACATTTCCACATCACTGACTATCACGCTCACCTAAATTTTAAAGTCGTTCAACCATCGGTAAAATCTAACGTATACAAAACGATATATGCTTTTCTTCACAGTCTAAAGATCATTTTCCATAAACTTCCCTTATCAAGTTAAGCACAATTAATTTTTACATTTATTAAAACAATTTTAAATAGATTTAAGTTACCTTAATCAGATGGAAACCTAAAGCTGTCACTCTGCTGTCATCTGCATTCGACGTGTCAATAAAGACATCGCTTGATCGACTTCTGCTGCTTCATGGTTCAGCGTAAAAACCACTCTTTGATGGCTCCTTAATCAGTCATTATTATATATACTTAAATATAAATATGCAAATGACCGAGAATATAGGTTAATGAATCATATAATATAAGAAAATAATATATCTGACCATAAGAAACCCCTAAAAAGAGTGTGGAAATTTTTTCCTCACTTAGTGTGGCCGACAGTAAAATGAAGACCCCACTTCGGCACTGAATTCCCAGCTAAGTTAATGAACTTCTCCTCCTGGTGAACCATCTGTAGGTTGCTTCCTTAGAGTTTTGCCAGCTTCTTAAGTTTCCTCCTCGAAGTGACTTCTTGGTGGCACAACTCTTTATCCTCTTCGATAGTTCCACCCTCTTAGATCGCATTCTACAGTAGTAGAGGCCAAACACTGGATTATGGTAGCTTCTTCCTTCAGCTTCCTCAGCCATTCTTCCTTTTTCTTCTTCTGGATAGCCACAAGGTTTCTCCTGAAGGTACTGGTGACCTCGTGTTAATTAACCCTTTGCATTATGCATATGGGTATCTGAGTACCTGGGAGGTAGTTTTCTCATACTGTAGACAGGCTAACCCTTTCGCAACAGAATTTATTTTGACTCCCATTCCCAGCTAAGTGCACATTTAAAAATGCTTCCAGTTTAATGAAAAAAAATTACTACATCTTTAAGCCTTGTATTTTCAGGATTGAACTTTATTTTAGCTTGCAGGTCACGCATAATTTTTAAAGATTATTAAAAATTGGAAGAAGTAAAAAAAAAAAAATGGCCAATTCATTAGATTCTGAGATCTGTCCACTGGTGATACCTTGATCTTTTAGGCAAAGATTGCTTCTTGGCTATCATAAAATAGAAATATTCATATGATTCTTTTGCTGCGTGATCATCTGTTTCCTAAGGAAGCACTTTAGCAAAGCATTCATAGCAGCCAAATTTTCAAATATAATTACCTCATGAGTCCGTATAAATTGTTGTATTATCCATCTATCTGGGATTATTATCATTTAATTCAACCTCCGTCAATGTGTATGGCGCAGCAGCATCATCATCGTCATCATCCTCATTCTACGCCAGATAGGGATCATCTGTACCATAATCAGGTACTGAATCAGAAGCAGACGATATTTCCTCGATTTCTTCGAGTGAAATATGTAATATATATACAGTATATATATATATATATATATATATATATATATATATATATATATATATATATATATATATATATATATATGTGTGTGTGTGTATATACATATATACCGGTTGTTTCGAAATTAGAGCCCCCACCCCTCCACAGAACAAATGGAAAGTTATGAAATTTTCTGCTATAGCCTGTCTCCAAGTACATTATTTTAAGTTTCTATTAAGCTATTTTTCATTTTACATTTCTTGTATTTTCATACTGAGTGACGGAGTTAGATACAGCCATGGCTAACGACTCGGAGGAAATCAGATGGATTGACCGAATCCGGGCTATAAACTTCAGAGAGGCCAGGGATGCTGGCGCATCCTTCATTTCCCGTTCCTGGATAGCTAAATACATTAAAAGAGATGAATCCTTTGTTAAAAGAAACTGGAACAAAAATCCATATGACTGTCGTCGAGAAAAGAGTGAGAATCTTGGAAGGCCTGAAGTCCTTTCTCAGGAGTCAAGAATGCAGGCTGTGGTACAGGCAGATGGAGGCCACACAAAATATTAAATACTCAGAGAGAAACTTAAACAAATGCCTGTTCTGAGTTACTTTGGTTTTGTTCATATCAATTTTAGTTTATGCTGTAGAGGGGGTGGGCTCTAATTTCATAAACACCCTGTAATATATATATATATATATATATATATATATATATATATATATATATACTGTATATATATACATACATACATATATTTAAAATACATATGCATATATATAGGTATATGTATATATACACATATCTATCTATCTATCTATCTATCTATCTATATATATATATATATATATATATATATATATATATATATATATATATATATATATATATATATATATATATATATATATATATATATATATATATATATATATATATATATATATATATATATATATATATATATATATATATATATATATAATACATACCCAAACTCCCAAACTTTTACTCTATCATTTAGAGAGAGAGAGAGAGAGAAGAGAGAGAGAGAGAGAGAGTAAAACGTTTGGTAGGCCTACATGCAATAGTGGGTCTGAGACGGATGTGTGGTGTCAACACGTTGTTTGAAAATAAACTGGCTTTATATAAAGCCAGCACGGGCTCTTGTTCATAGAGCAGCCCGTAAGAGTCATTCTGATGATATGCAAGTGATAAAGATGGTCGGGATTAAGGGTTATGTTTAAAGATGTGAAAGCCATAACAACGGTTCTCCACGGTTGTTGGACATTTTTATAGATCTAGTGATGCATAAATTGGAAAAATTCTAGAATTTTCTTGAGAAAATTTGTGAAATTCTGAAAAACAGAAAAATGTGAGGGGAAGGCGAATATAAGCTGAAGAGTGGGTTCTGTCGGTACAGGCTCCGCAATGAATCTACAACTTCTTTTGCCTTGCCTCGGCCTAATAGCAGTTTTTGGCGTGCTTTTGTGCAGTGGAACCTCAGCGGACTCCGCCAAATGGACCCATGTCTGGAAACTGCCTTTGGAATAGAAAATTTGCTTCTGGTTGCTGTTTTCGGATTGGCTAGCGCTGTAGCAGGCAACATCCTGGACAACATTAAGAGGAAATCGATGATGATGATTACAATGGAAAATTTTCAGAGAGAAATTCGTCTCGAAAGAGAAGAGTGGAAGAAATCAACTAAACCAAAAGAGTTCGTGATCTTGAAAATCCTCTTCGAGAAAATAGGAAGGAAAAAGAAAAGGAGGAATTGCAGAGAATGGAGCTGGAAAAAGAAAAGTAGGAGATGCAGTCGTACATAGGAAGATTTAACAAGCAGAAGATGGAACAGCAAGTCTCGGAGGACAAGATCCTTTTGCTCGAGAACGAAAAGCAGCCGATGCGGAAGGAGAAGGCGGCTCAGGAAAATGCACGAAATATGCTGGGAGATGAGATAATGAGGATGAAAGCAGAAAATAAACGACTGATTAAGAACACTGTCGTTGTTCAAGAGCTAAGTGATACCCTGAAAAACAAAATAAATGAGCCTGACTGCTCAGCTGACAAAGCTCATTTTTCGTCTTCGTCAACAAGAGGAGGTAATGGGTCAGCTGGAGGCGGAACTGCGTGAGATTGGGGAAGAAAGGATGCAGATGACTAAACGGATCTGAGGACTAGAAAGAGAACTCAGCCACTGTAAGACTGAGAAGGAAAACTTCCATTTCAACGCTCGAGAACTGCAGGAGCAAAATGAAAAGCTATCGAGAGAAAATGGCTCCATCCAGTGCCAGCTGCATGAGAAAGAAATGAATCTTAGTCAGCAGGATAATTTACTGCAAGCGAAAGAACCACCGGCTGGAAGAGGTGGCGAGGCTGGCCAGCAGCATGGACGAGAAGAATCTTCTTTTGGAGGCTGAGCTGCCAAATCTGCAGGCGAAGAATGAAATGTTGCTCTGCCACTTCAAGAACCTCCAGATGACGAAAGAACACTTAGAGAAAACAAACGAAAGGCTACAGAAAAGACTTGCAGTTCTTACGACCTGCCACGAAGCAGAAGGAGCCGGCCTCAATCGGACGGAAAGGAAATTAAAGTGATTCCCTGATAACGTCGGGCAGGAGGACTCACTTGTGTTTGCCGGAGGACCAATGATGTTATTTGCACAAAGCAATCCATTAACTGCTTGTGTTTACTTTCATTTGTAAACATTAATTTTTAGTTAATATTTTTCACAGCAAATTCAAGGGTAAGGAAATAATCAAATGTAAAAACAACTTCCTTCTGTTCATTGACCATCAGAAAGTTAAGTTCACGTAAGTCAAGGAGTGCAATAATGACATCGCATATAGCCTTAGGCAATGAACAGTTATACCTTTATATATACATATATATATATATATATATATATATATATATATATATATATATATATGATATATATATACTTATGCAAATATACATACACACACACACACACACACACATACATATATATATATATATATATATATATATAATATATATATATATATATATATATATATATATATATATATATATATATATATATATATATATATATATATATATATATATATATATATGTATATATATATATATATGATTGTGATAACATTACCACTTGGTTTGTGTATCACACATCACCAGTGTTGAAAAAATAGGAGAATGGGTGTAAGTGCTGACCGATTTCAACTTTATTTCTAAGCCATTGAAGAACGGCTGATGCATAGTGGTAGAAATCACAATATATAATGCTTGGGGACAGTACGGACAAACATACAAACCGATGGAAACTAACAATTCACACCTGACAAGTGTCAAATGGGAGGGGCGATCAAATTCACTAGTAATAAAGTCAGGTACTTTGTTTATAAATGTAGTAATGCTTCATCAGTGGCTTAGAAATAGTCAGAACCAGTTAGGGACCCACTGTACACCAAGTCTTACTTTTCACCTGTGGTGAGGTGTGTTTTACATATATATATATATATATATATATATATATATATATATATATATATATATATATACATATATATATATATATATATATATATATATATATATATATATATATATATATATATAGTAATGATAGCTAGGAGAATATTAATTAGGAATAGCATAAATATTAAAAGAAATGAGAGAGAACCAGTGATGGAGAAAAAGAATGAATAATAATGAAATGAGAGAGATAGAGAGAGAGAGAGAAATGATTAATGGAGCAGAGGGAGTAACAACATTTCCTGTGTCATGATTAGAAAAGCAAAACACAGGCGCAAGTTTAATCTATGGCAATCAATAACAGGAATGTTTACCCGTCTCACCTGTGAGTTTACCTTTCAGCTTTCGCCAGAACTAAAGACTTCCGGTGACATCATTAGTCCCTCCTACGAAGGAGGGGATTAATTAATCTAATTATACCCAAAGGAACGTCGTTAGATAAGCTTCAACCACTTAGGATATATACAAGGCAGGACAGACGCTATTGCCCACCTATTGATGGGATGGACGTTTCCTTTGAAGAACTTTCAAATAGGCAAGGAAGGAAGGAAGAGAAGGAGAACAGAGCAGAAAGAAAAGAAGCAGACAGAAGAGAGAGAAGCAGAGGAGTGAAATCGACAGCCTCACCAGTTGTGGGTTGAGAAGAAAGCAAGGCTCGTACTTCGATTTGTATTCATACTACTCAACTTGTATATATATTTAACTTGTATATGTACAGTGTTATTTTTACTAGTTTGATAATGAAGTAAGAAAGCTACACTGTGTCTTCCTAAGCCTCCTGGGACCCAAACATTACTATAACAAACAACACCAGAAACGATAAAGCAACCATAAAGGAAATAATAAACTTCTTTACATATAAACGGCTCCAACAACAATAAAGAAGAGAACATCATAACATTTGAAGGTGATCAAAACATTACTGTACATTGGTGACATATCATCACAATATTATATATGCAAAACACACCTCACCACAGGTTAAAAGTGTATATATATATATATTATTATAATCAACCAGAAGTCGTGCACAACGCGCCTCCCCCCCCCACCTAATTTACTCTTTGTTTATTGAGAACCGCATGCCGATCGTATTTGACTTAGAAATCAGAGCCCGGTTATCAACATTCCTATCTGTCCTTTTTTTTTTTTTTTTACCTGGAACAGATATTGAGATGACACAGATAAAAGGGGTTAGGAGGAGACTTAATGCCACTCCCTTAAGAAGTTTAGCCCAACTAATCTTCTTAAACGGCCTTTCTAAAGGCAAATTAAGCTGCCTGAATTGTCTTACCTCCACAGGAAACCTGGGAAGAGGTGAGCGAATCATGGAACACCTGGTGGATGACACACCACGGCATGATGCAGCCGGAGCCCCTTATAAGGGAAAGACAACAGTAGAAGCAGTTAGTTAGTTGTGGGGGCAGAAGCCATGCAGTAAGAGTCCTCGAGAGACAGCCATACACGCAGGCGAGCGGTAACTTTGCTGAGAGCTCACCCTTCTCCCCCGTCCGACTCCAGTCATCCTCGAGGGCACCACCATATGTGTGATCATTCCTCGTCCTTCTTCGCCAGACACGCTTCCTCTAAGGCAACGTGTGAGTGAAGACTTTCAGTCACGACAGTTTGCCCTTTAGAAAGCTTGGAGTACCTGCATTTCACTTCTGTCCTTGTGCCAGTTTATCCAGTGCCATTTCCAATGTCCTGTGTTTGAGAGTAAAGTGGTCATTCATTCCTCGAGCCTTTGGCACCCTCAGTGCAAACTCGAGACTTATTCTGTGTTAAATTGTTCCTTTACTGGCGTGTAATGTGTAAATCTCTCTTGCAGAGGGACCTATTTGCAGTAGACT
>NC_089796.1:45057898-45062898 GCF_040412425.1 Macrobrachium rosenbergii
TAATATATATTACACACATATATAATATATATATACTGATTATTATTATTATTATTATTATTATTATTATTATTATTATTATTATTATCATTATTATTATTATTATTATTATTATTCAGAAGATGAAACATATTAATATGGAACAAGTCCACAGGGCCACTGACTTGGAATTCAGTCTTCCAAAGAATATGGTGTTCATTAGGAAGAAGTAAGAGGAGGTAAAGGCAAATACAGAAAGAAGAGTCTCACTTATTGAGACATAAAATATAAATCAATAAATTAATGAATAGATAAAAATTTATTGAAATGCAAGTAGACTAGTATTAGGGTAGTAATGTATTGTAACTTCGTTTGAACTTCTGAAGTTCCAATTGCACCACATCCAACGGTGTGAGGAATAAAGGACCTCTCGAACTGAGAAGTTGGACAGCGAGGCACATTTACTGCATGTTGGTGCTGCTGTTCAGCTAATCTGATTGCTCTAGGCACACAAAGGGGACCAGGAATCAATTGTGAATGAGAAAGTTCTCTGTTGAAATACAACCTATGGGAAAGTGACAAACAAGGGACCCTCCGCCATAACTGCTACTGTTAGGAAACAGAAACCTACTATATATATATATATATATATATATATATATATATATATATATATATATATATATATATATATATATATATATATATATGTGTGTGTGTGTGTGTGTGTGTGTGTTATAATGTGTGTATGCAGTATGTGTGGCTCAGTAATAGAGCATTCGGCTTATGTTGGCAGGGTCCGTGGTTCGTTCCCAACTTCCAGCATGCAGGCCAACAGAGTTATGATTGGGTACCAGTGTCTGCCGTGGTAAAGAAAAAGGTATGGGAAAAGTAACTCATTTGTTCCTGTGTGTGTTGCTCTTGATATGCAAGACATTTCCGACCTTGAGTGTCTCCATCATTCATATTCTCCTCTAATTACGTCCTGGAATCTCTCTCTCTCTCTCTCTCTCTCTCTCTCTCTCTCTCTCTCTCTCTCTCTCTCTCTCTCTCTCAGGTGACCTTGCATTGTTCCTAAACCTTGGTAGCACTGTCTCTTGGAATAATAACTTGGTTTCAACGTCTTGATGTCTACTTTTGGTTAGTTCATTGAAGTACATAATGAATCATTGATATTTTTATACATATATGAACAAATGTAAAACAGTGAACATTTAGATATGGGCAAACAGGTTCAATCATCAGTCACAGCTTGAGGCAGATCAGATATCTCAAAAACTTGATTTCCCTTCTTCCGTTTACCTTCTCCAGGATTTGTATATTTTCTTTTAAAGAGATCTGCATGCACATTCAGAAAACATTTTTTTCATGTAGCCCACACAAACATACATACTATAAATGTTTATATATATATATATATATATATATATATATATATATATATATATATATATATATATATATATATATATATATATATATATATGAGTATGTATAACTGAATCACGAAAATATGGAATGTGATGAATATATAAATAAAGATAAAATCCACGAAGGAAACGGAAACACTGGAGTGCTGCGAGGCCTTAGCAGTAAAGGACTAGTGTCGAAAGGCCTCGCAGCACTCCAGTGTTTCCGTTTCCTTTGTGGATTTTATCTTTATATATATATATATATATATATATATATATATATATATATATATATATATATATATATATATATAGAATCTACTGGTCACTTTATATATAGACACATATGTAATTCTTTTACCAGACACATATGTAATTCTAATAGCCATGCCCTCTTAACTTCTCGAATTCTTCGCGCTTTTTGGATATGCTTGTAACTACGAAGCCGAAAATATCCAGACGGAAGAAATTGAAGAGCCTGTGAATGGCGGTCGCCAGAATCGAACCCACATGACCCGCGTGACCTCCTTGTGAATATGGTAATGCGGGTTCGATTCTCGCGACCGCCATTCACAGGCTCTTCAATTTCTTCCGTCTGGATATTTTCGGCTTCATAGTTACAAGCATATCCAAAAAGCGCAAGAACTCGAGAAGTTAAGAGGGCATTGTATTATTAGATATATATATATATATATATATATATATATATATATATATATATATATATATATATATATATATAATATATATGCATATGTATATAAATATATATATATATATATATACATATACATAAAGAGATGTATTTATACGTATATTTATATATATACTATATACATATATTTAGAGAGAGAGAGAGAGAGAGAGAGAGAGAAGTTATTTCTTAAATGGTTCCCCGACTCTTACTACTGTGCGTGGGTTTGAATTGCACTATGGAAGTAGAGGACTTCCTCAGTTATTTGTTATCTGATTTCAAGCATCCAAAAGGTTGCCAGAAGTCATATATTTTTAGCGTTCACTGTGGCCATTGAAAATGTACCGTATACCTGACGAAAGTGACCGATACACACACACACACACAATATATATATATATATATATATATATATATATATATATATATATATATAGAGAGAGAGAGAGAGAGAGAGAGAGAGAGAGAGAGAGAGAGAGAGAGACTGTATGTATATGTATTATAGTTTTCTTTTCCATTGAAGACTGTCCTTGCAAGCATTAGCGATAAAATCAAAGAAGATTGTCAAGTTTCGTAGGAGAGTCTGGCTTTAGTAACCGGAAAATGCGGGAGATTACCAAATCAGCTTTCCTTGGTTTGAGATTGCCCTTTGTCGTTGAAGTATTGGGTGCAGACATTTTCAAAGATTTTTTTATGGCTGGAAACCGTAGCTATTTTATGGTGACTCTTGGGTCCCCTTGGTTTTAATAAACTAGCTAATAGACCGAAGCGGTTCTGGGGACTAGAGAAGTGATTTTCTCCCCGAGTGCCAAGATGAGAGCAATTATCTTTTCTCCAGTTGTCTGTTTATGGAGGACGCTTTTTCCCAGACATATATAATCTACAGCCAACTGTTACCATTTATCTAGAATTGTAATTAGCTGTACGAATTTAAGATGAGGGAAAATTCCACGAAAGATTTTTGTGAGATATTTTTCATTTTTTTATGGTTTTACCACACGTTTTCAATTTGCGACGTCGATGACTGTGGTCATTACTTCGCTGGGCTACGTAAGGTTTATCAGCCAAGCAGTCAATTGGTATTTTAAGTCACGAAGGACGATGCAGATCTACTCTCTCAATTATTGTTCATCCTGCGGTTAGATTTTTACATGTAAGAGATGCTTGGTTAGAATAACTAGTATCTGGTTAGTATGATTTGAAAACATGGATGATTTTCTGTGTTATTCCTACTAACGTTGTTGTGAATCTCTTTTTTCCAAAAATGAGCGAGCAGAATTTATCTCTGACATTCACAGAAATGGAAAATAGTACAGATATACCATTCCTAGATGTTCTGATTATTAAGGAGGAGTCCAGGCTTAGATGTGTGACATTCAGAAAACCAACATATGCTCATGCATATATACATAATTACTCAGGAGAGTGGGTACAAGTGAAAAATTCGAGTTCACTTTTGAATAATAAAAACTTTAAAAACTGTTAGTCCAGAGTGAGTAGATGAATAAATAAACAAAATCATGGTGATAGGAATAAGACTTCTGAATCTTGAATCCAGGAGAATTCCGAGAAATTAATTTGAAAATTGCAAAAGAGAATTTTTACAATGTTTCTAAAAAGCAAGAACCAATGCTGAAACAATGCTTTTTGTTTTCCATAGCTCCCTGGTTTTACAAAAAATCTCCGGCAGTCCGAAGATGTTTGAAAACAATGCATTCGTGTGTCAATGTAGAATTGATTGTGGAGGATTAAAAGAGAAGGGCATTCGAAATATGCAAGAGTGGAAAGGGTTATTGTCATTTTCTGTAGACTTATGGAAATGGCTATCGATTATGTAAGGAGGGCAATTGAGGGGTACGGCGCTGGAAGTATGATTGAGGAACTGACCAGTGTGTTCCATGGGGATAGGTGAGGAATAATTACTCTTTTGAGTAAAGACAAAAGTGAAATGGTAGGTTCAAGATTATAGGATCATTATATTACTCAACATGCCAAATTTTCATGACAGGATCCTGTTTGAGAAAATAAGACAGATGACAGAAGGGTTGATGAGGAATCACAGTGAGTGTGGGTCTAGTTTCTGTGATCAAAAAGCCTAGAAGAAGGTTGAGAATAAAGAAAAAGTCTACTTGTGACGTACATAAACAAAGAAAAGGCTCAAGAAAAACCTGACCGAAATGCAACGCGGAAGATTCTGAAAATGTAAGGTATAGGTCATTTGTACTGTAGAAAGCAATTAAAAGTTTTTATGATGAAATTGATTTATGGTATAAAACAAATATGTGTTTTGCTTCCAAGTAGAAATGGAAAGTAAACATGATACACATGAGGTTGAATGGAAATCGAGAGGATGGAGCAATGAATGATAAAAAGGAATTGTAAAGAATGGAGTAATTGTAATAAATGATGGTATAATGAAAGAACAGGTGAAGGTGGTAAGGAAGCATGATGTATGCAAAAGATCTGGGAGAGAAGAAAGTGTTTGTGAGGTCAGCATAGTAATATTCAAGGCATTATTGCTTGAGTAATATATACGAAGAAGAATAACTGAAAGCGCAAGAAATGTGGAAGTACAAAGAAAAAGCAGTAGAAAGTTTATCGCATGTGGAAAGATGGACCAGTGTGTGTATTTTTTCGAAGGCTTTGTTAAGTGTATGGAAGAAGGAGGAGAGGAAGACTTTGAGAAAGACTACGACAGATGAAGTGGAATTGGTATTTGAAAGGAAGTACCTTGCTAAGCAAGACGCGAATGTGTGAAAGACTGAAGTGAGTGGGGCAGTGTGATACGTATCCCAGTGGAGTAGTGTATCTCCAGTATAGACATAATTATGAAGCAACAAATTCTGTTGGAGCTTTCAGCATAAGGGTTTCATCCCTTATTCAACAGCTTGCATACAAGTATGGCAGTGACAACT
>NC_089796.1:45070398-45075398 GCF_040412425.1 Macrobrachium rosenbergii
CAATAAAGACGCCTCATGTCATTGTTCTTCCGTTGCCTTTTGATCCAAGTTACGGCCGCAGAGAAATTATTACATTAGTTGCTGTTGAATCTTCATTCAGAGCTGTTGGCTGAGTCGTCATTATGATTGTTATTTTCATTCATTCGGCAGATGGAAGTATCAAATAACAACTCGTGCTGACTTGCAGCCGTAAGGATTTTGGCTTGTGAGGAATCAGGATTTTGGTCAGCACGCGCAAACCTCTCGGTGTTCGGTATCAGTCATGAAGTGTGTGACACGTGAATGCGAAATGAGCAGATCCATTTCGAGACATATTTTCCATGTGCGAAATATAACGTTACATTCTCTGTGGTCTGTAGTTTGCTTCTATTCCGTTTTTTGCCGATTATTATAGTCATACTTTTGGAGGTTCCTTGTTTTGAACCATATGTTCCCGGAACACCTTTCAAGTTATTTGCTACACACCAACACACTTACACCAAGACAAACACGAACATCTGTGGATGAAATAAATATCTTGGCACAATACGAACACAAACATCTACCGTCATTTAAGTATGCAAATGCATCGGTAAATGACCATTTCGCAGGGAAATCCTGACCATGACATTTATCATCTCTGCTTTCTTGATACTTGAAAGAGAGGCGAGTCCTATGGCCAGCAGAAGTATCAGGGATTTAATGTGATTGGGAACGAAATCAACATTCCCGAAGCGCTGTGTGGCATACGCCTGCCTCCTCAGTATCGCCTTCCTCACGAAGGAATTTGTTGAATTAGCCATTTCTTCTGCTGGTTAGGCGACGGGGTCGTTGGTCTCACCTGAGATTCAGTGCCTGACGAGACATTCAGTTTCGGGATTCTGCGTGTGTATGTGTGTGTGTGTGTTTGTATGTTTGTCGGTCTGTCTTTAAGGAAAAATATCTTTTATGTTCTTCGTAATTAAGAACTTGTATTTTTATTTTTGCCATTGTTGTGCATACCACTCATGAACTTGAAAATGTTTACTGTTAAGGTTTCACCTGTCTGTCTGTCTCCCTAACACACGCACACACCCACAACCTACAAAATGCCGTGCATTTATCCTGGGCATGAAATAATGTAGAGAAACTGCGTGAATTTTTACTATAGCAAAGTCCAGCGCTCTTTGCAGTTAAGCCCCGCCCACTGCTTACGTCATGACCGTCACTTAAAGCTAATTGGTTAGCAATAGCTTCGAAAACTTGGTTAATCTGTGGCTCTTTTCATGTTCATTAATATTGCAATGGTTGTTGTACCGAACTAAAATACGTTCTGCAGATTATCAAAAGGAAACGTTATTTTATCCACTGAAATAAAACCGTAATACGCATCTCAATAAAGGTGGTAAAAAAAAAAAGGAAAATATAAACGAAGTCAGGAGTGTTCCGCGATGCTGCAGTGTTGTGTTTCGTAAATGAGGTTCACCTGAATACGGAGGTGACACAGGGACTGTCTGTCTGCATTCGAATCGGTGCACTTGAATCACTGGACAATGATAATTACTGTCTGATATTGTCAAGCGTGTTCACCATTCTAAACTTAAACACAAAGACTTTCTCAGAGTTATGCAGACTGATATTTCATATTGATTTTAGGAAATTTTACAACTTTTTAACAGTCATAAAATCCATTTCATTGCAATCGTTTACACATTAGGAGGGATGACAAGCAGTGACGGTACTCTAGAAAACCAGGATCATAAAAATGGACGTAGACCTATAATGTCCTATGTCTTTTTGTCGGTTTACGCAGCTTATGGTGTTTGGATTATAGGCCTATCTTATACTCAGTCGTTTTATTGTGGTTATTCTTATTTTTGTTTTTGTTGTTATGTTGCCTGTAGTTTTGTCTTCGAAAACTTTTCATATGGCGACCTAACATTGCAGAATAAACATAAACCTATTCATAAAATAATGGTGTAAAGAATTATCTGCCTACTCTTGTTATTTGAAATTTAGTCATTTGTTTTAATTAAAAGTAATCGGGATCTTTATGAATACAGTCTACGCTAAGTATTCTCCTAACAACAGAGAGAGAGAGAGAGAGAGAGAGAGAGAGAGAGAGAGAGAGAGAGAGAGAGAGAGAGAGAGAGAGAGTTTACTGACTCATGTATCCTTTTGTCCAACAGGGTAATCTACAAGAATGCCCCCAAAAGCAAATGAATATCATGGGCTACTCGCAGACTTTTTTGGATCATCTCATACATAACCTTTTTAGCTATCATTTATTTTTCCTTATTTCGTTACGTATCTTATGATGCCTTCCTACCATAGCCTTCATTTTCGTAGAAATGCTACAGCAGCCTTATATTCACTGTCACAGTAATATAATTTGTTATCCCTTTTGTAAATATATTTTCAATATATTTTATTGACAGCAGTTTGATAGTTGTGTGTAAGGCTGAGACAGTCCTATGATTGATCTTGTGTGCCATCGGCTACGTGCCCATAAGTTTTATTTTTTTCCTCTGTGGTATAAGTGGCGTTACAATCACTATGGCCATGTATGTGCATGTGCACTTGCTTATACGTGTACATTCCACTTTATATTATACATTATTTATCGTGGAGTTGAAACTACGATATTAATTAAAAGTTGCTCTATTTCCAACAGATACGGGAAGAAAACTATTTGCGATAAGAAATTGACGTGTGGGCCCATGCCCTGTCATGTCTCAAAATATAAGAATTTAATGTGTAGTCCTATGACCTGTCATTGCCTCAATATATAAGAAATTGACGTGTAGGTCTATGACCTATCATTGCATCAAAATGTAAAAATTTGATGTGTAGTCCTATGACCTGTCATTGCCTCAATATATAAGAAATTGACGTGTAGGTCTATGACCTGTCATTGCACAAAAATGTAAAAATTTGATGTGTAGTCCTATGACCTGTCATTGCCTCAAAATATAAGAAATTGACGCGTAGGTCTCATCTCTCAATGATATTAACATTTGACATGGCTGCATAAGTATGCTTCATTTCAATTAATGTGGTCTATGTGGGATCGCTTATTTAAGCCAACACCAATTTAAAAATAAAAAAGCAAGATGCTTGTGTATTTAGGCTCCGCATGATAAAAAAAAAAGATGCGCAGATCCAAGATCTTCCTAATGATATACTCGTATAACTTAATATATCTTTTATCGGAGATATTAGTTGTACACTTCAAAACTCCGGGAACTCAATTCTGTGGTGTCATCGTTCAAGCACAACACTCAACATGACCGAACGGAGTCAAATCCGTACTGGTAATCATTTGGACTGTTTACTAGTGTGACGTCATTCACCCTCGAGAGCTAGCCAATCACTGGCGTGCAGTGGGTGGGGCTTAGCTGCAAAGAGCGGTGGACTCTGCTAGTGTCGTTGCTAGTTATGTGGTGCATTTTACTACTTTAGCCATTCAAGGCTACTTAGTAGAAAATTATCATGTTCATACGAAAAAAAAAAGTGATAGTAAAGAATATTTCAACGTACGAGTATAGTACTACTTTCATGTTGGCAGACTCAATTGGTCTTGCACTACTTGAATAGCGAAATAACGTTATCTTTAAGGGCTGGATGATTTTCCCCTGCTCGTGGAAATATAGTCATTGTATATATGTGTTGGCCGTTGGCAGTGTTTTGACTTAGGTATGACGCTGTGGCTCTTTAATCTATTGCAGGTGGCAGAATATTACCGTTGTTTATAATGAGCCAACATTCACTTAGAGAAAACCAAAGCGGCCATAGATTTGCCAAGCAAGTTGTAGCGAATCACAATACCCAGATGTGAGAAATGTGTACACAGAGAGAAGAAAATAACAGCACTGAACGAATGAATGAAGATTGGACAAAGATCAATCAAGAGAGAGATACACATTTTCATGCCTAAACAACAGTGAGGGTAAAAGGAAGCAGGGGTTCTTGACCAGAGACCCATCGACATAGAATACCGAGGTCAGGAGCTGGTTTACATATGTAAAGTCTTTATTCATTTGTTCATCTCTTCTGTTACTTCATCACAATGAACGGAAATTCCGAGTCACCCGAGAAGTGCATGTGAACGTTTAGAAATAGGAAAAGAAAAATCCGCCTCATAACCTTTAATTCAACCGTAATTAGCCTGGTCACACACTTGGTTTTCGTATTTTTGATTGTGTGTGCAATGACATATAACATTTATATTTGTCAACCAGAATGGTACAATAAAATTATATTTGTTTTTGGTAAAGTTAAGTTAGCTTTAATTAACTTCTGATTGTAATGCTATTGAAAATGTAAAATATTGTATATTTTCTCTAATAAAAGATAAAAAAAACAACAACATTGTAATAGAGAGAAGTGAGTCTACTGAATGTTACATCCTTTTGTAGTCATCTGCTCTAACAGCTGCCCTGTACATAAACCACCAAGTTTCCTGTTCGTAGTTTCCGCTTGCTCGTAGTTTTTATCTATTTTTTTAACAACTATGTCGACTTCCTAATGTATACTTACATTCAGGATGATATCCTGACGTAAAGTACCAAGAACAGCAAGTGAGTACCATGCTGATAAAACGCGTCTCCAGTTTGTCAAGGTCAGTCTTCAGTGTTTGAGACATCATGTGTTCAGCTCATCATGTGTATAAATAAAACCATTGTGGAGATTTTCAGTTAACTACATGGAGAAGCGTTAAACGGATGACTCATTTTAGCTTTCAGTCCTTTTCAAAGACCTTTTATTTAACGGGGCAATTTAAGGGGTTTTGTGAAATGAACACTTGTAAAACTGATTCCTTTTATGCGCTGAGGCTAGCATATATCTCAGTGTGCAGTAGTCGTGGAAAAGACACGCTACAAGTAGTGTGAATAACATTTGTACATCAATCTCTCTTTGCACTGGAACTGGATAGTGGATATAGGACAAATAATTTAGGTCTCAGATTAACGAGACGCTGAACTGAGTGGTTGTATAGAAAGTTTATACCTTGCTTATGTTTCGAGATGATGCAGTGCTTA
>NC_089796.1:45080398-45097898 GCF_040412425.1 Macrobrachium rosenbergii
GTCGTTAGTGAGTGTTTCCGTTTGAGATTTTTTAAAGTTGTAAAGAGGGATAAGGGTCGTTAGTTGGAGTTCGTTTTGGAAGAGGGATAAGGCGCTGTCTGTCTGTGAAAATGTGAAGGAGATTTCAGTTTTGGGGGAGTCTTTAGTCAGAGCTAGTGCCGGTCAGTGGTTTCGTGTTGGACAGTTTTTTGTATGTTTTTCCGAGAGTTGTTAGTTTTTCTTGTTGGTGTGCTATTTCATTGTGTGTATATGGTTCTATTTCCTTTTTTTTATTTATATTTCCTTGTTGGTTGAGAGTCTGTTTTCATTTTTGTTTGTGTGGTTTTGTGTGCTGTGTTGGCGACCGTGGACACCTAAATCCATCTCCCAGCAACCGAGGATCAGGGTGAGTGTTGTGTGTGGTTATATGTTCTATGTATCTGTGTTGTGTGTTGTTTTTGTGTTTTTGAATTTTGGTGCCTCGTAAATCATCTTGCAGTCGGAATTCATGTTTTATGCCGTAAGATAGCAGTGGCTGGAGAATACAATTTTTTTTTTTTTCATTCTCATCTTTATCTTTATCAACCTAAAAATAGGAAGCCTTGAATTTAAATGCCGTGTCCTTGTTCCAGAGTTATCGTTTCTATGTGGAACAGTAACATAAGATTTTTTCTTATTATCATTTCCCGTGTTCATTAGAGTAGCGAGATGTTAATCTGCCTGGTCACAAATGTCTAATTTTTAAAGATGGCCACTCACGGAATATAGGAGCCTAATCTTCATTTTAGATATCATTGTGGTCTTCATATTTCAATAGTAAATTGTTTTAACAGTAGTAGCTGATACATATGTTTCATTATCTGCAAATGTTTTGGACTGACTTTCCACCCTTTGCCTATTTTAGATAATTAACTTTTACAATACTAACATCGAGGAAAGCCAGGCTTGTAAGGCGCATGTTGAGCGTATATTTGTTCATGTGGTTGAAGTCAGCATTTAAGATATAATTATTGCATTCACTAATTAATAAGCGTTTGTGGAAAGTGCCTAGAGTGGAATAAATATCCGTAGAGCTGTGAGTGAAGAAGAAATGACCATATGAAATGCCACATACAAAGTATTTCTCAAGCAGAAAACTGATCAGCAGAACCGCCTGGAAGTTCTCCCGAACAGTATTTCTGCCAGTCGAGATCTCTAATGTCTACCTGGAAATATCAGGATTTTCCACAGTCAGCAATGAGTATCGATTTATTGCCTTTGGTAACGAGTCCGCCAGTCTTTTAGTAAACCGTTGTCATAAAATGATTGTCAAAATCGTTTTTGCTTTCCCTACGACATCGTAAAGTACTTGTTATGAAAGGGCTCTACTTGGCAAGATTAATACCACGGAATAGTTGTACTTTGACCTCTTTTTTTGCAGCTTACAGATAATTTGGTGCGTGTAAAGTCTTGTTCGTAGAAGTCATTTTCATGATTTTATTTTCATCGTTATTTTCATCTCATTTCTATATATCATTATTTCCTTTCTTCTCTCGTTTGCAGATATGACATATGTACATTAGTTAATATATTTTAGTGAAAAGATTAAAAAATTAACAGATTTCTTGACCTCATTTCCTTTGCTCGCCGAGTTCTTCACATCATCACCTACATTTCCATGTATTGTACATATAGTTGAAATCTGATACTTGTTGAGGTCGACAGTATGAAATTTACCTGAAACAACAATTCATGAATTGGGAAAGAGAGAAATGTGAGCAGAGATCAGTCTAAATCTCTATGAGAGTTACTGGAGTAATCGTGATTATTTTGAACCACAGATAAGGGAAGGTTAGATGGAAGAATGTCATAATCAAACGACTGGCAAAAAAGAAAGAATATCATACATGAAAGAATGACATATAAGAATAATGTCATAAACCAGTTAAATGACATATGAGAAAAAATGTCGTAAGTCACTTAATTGATCTATGAAAAGACTGCCGTGTACCGGGTGACCAGCACAGAAGCGCAGGAATGATTACGACCAAAAGAAGGTTCACAATTTTCAGTCTGCAATGAATCTGAAAACTTCACAAAATGAGAATTCATCGTTTGAGAACTACTGAGTTTTCATGGAGAGACAGGGAGAGAGAGAGAGAAAAAGAAGTAACAATATACAAAGCCTTTCTTTTTCACGATTTCTGTGTTCTCTAATATTTGAAGGTAAGTATTATAAAGAGTGGCAGCTTCGGTCATTGTCTTGGGTAATTTAATGCGCTGTTTGCCGTCTAAACACACGCGCGCGCGCGCACACACATATATATATATATATATATATATATATATATATATATATATATATATATATATATATATATTTATCTGACTCACGTCGGGATCAACCCAGGTCTCTCAGGTGAGAATTCAAGTCTAAAAGTTTGAGAACTGCACCCAAGGAATTACCTGGGCAGTTTTTCACTCAGCAATGAATTATCCTTCTGAGTGAATAAGATGAAATCATCAACACACAATCACGAAATAAATTTCTGACAGGAGAGAGAGAGAGAAAAAGAAAAGTTGGAACAATATACAAAGCCTTGCATACCAGCGCAAGTTTTTCACGATTTCTTCGTTATCCTCTGAAATATTTGAAGGTAAATATTTCTGACTCAAAGTCGGGAAAAGTTGGGTATCGAACCCAGGTCTCTCAGGTGGAAAGCAGTTGCCCAGGTTCCAACAAGTCTAAAGACTTGTAACCTTCGGTCATTTCATTCCACATCGTTTGTGTGTAATTTAATGAAATGTTGTCTATTGGGTCATTGCTGTTTGGGGAAAACTTAAACAATCCTGGTATGCAAGCAGTTAGCTTGCCCAGTCTAAACACAGACTTGTATGGCTTTCCAGTGGGTAACGCCTTGCTTTCCACCTGAGAGACCTGGGTTCGATCAGTCAGAAATTTATTTCGTTCCATATATATATATATATATATATAATAATGAAATGTTGTCTATTGGGTCATATGTATAAGCAGTTAGCTATAGTTGCTATTCCAACTTTTTAGACTTGTATATAACGCCCCTACCTGAGAGACCTATCCCGATCAGAAATTTATTTCTGTTCCACACGTGATTGTGTGTTGATGATTTCTATCTTATTCACTCAGAAGGGATAATATGAAATGTTGTCTATTGGGTCATTGCTGAGTCGGAAGTTGGGAAAACTGGTGGTATGCAAGCAGTTAGCTTGCCCAGGTAATTCATAGGTGCAGTTGCTCTCAGGTTCCAACTGTTTAGACTTGTGGCCCAGTGGGTGTGTGTTCGTGTTTATTTCTGTGTGATTGTGTGTTGATGATTTCTATCTTATTCACTCAGAAGGGATAATTCGAATGAAATGTTGTCTGGGTCATTGTTGCAAGTAGTTAGCTTGCCCAGGTAATTCCTTGGGTGCAGTTGCTCTCAGGTTCCAACTTAAACAATGGCCCAGTAAAATTGCTTTCCACCTGAGAGACCTGGGTTCGATCATCAGAAATTTATTTCTGTTCCACACGTGATTGTGTGTTGATGATTTCTATATATATATATATATATATATATATATATATATATATATATATATATATATATATATATATATATATATGTGTGTGTGTGTGTGTGTGTGTGTTTTTGTATGCATTCATAAACAATATAAATGTACTTGCCATCATCAGTATTATTATGTATTTTATGCTTGTATATTTTCGATGGCTACAATAGAGAGAGAGAGAGAGAGACAGAGACAGAGAGAGAAAGTTTGCATTCTTCCTGGATACTGAGTCTGTCGATCTTAAACGAAATATTTCATTTGCATAAACTTGTTACTTGTTAGTAGATAGCACAGTGCCAGGGTGGTTTTACCACGAAACGATATTTTTTTGACATCACTATGACCCCAGTTGGCTATTTCAGAATTACCGGGACATTTGCTGGCTTTTCTCCCAGGCTTTCAGCTTCACTATCGCGTGCTGTTCCACACGTGGACGACCTGTATTCGCCTGTACTCGTTCCTTCGATATTCTTTCGTCTGGCTCAATACCGTTTTGAAGCAACGGGAATGCCTTGGTCCCCCATCTGTTGAATCGTGTCAGTTCTTGGATTAGTTTTAGATCTTGGTCATTGTTTTCCTCTTTTGCCATTGAGCCACTGCAAAATAGTTACCATGCTCTGGATATGTCTGTCATGCGGTTGCCCGAATACTGAAAGGCGATTAAATAGTATATAATTGCATTCGTATTAAGCTACTTTGTCGTCATACGTAGTAAAAACCGAAGATTTAGTAGCTCACCAATTTGTCTGCAATGTTGATGATTCCGGTGTCACTTTGGTTCCTTTCTAAAAGCGACCATTGCGTATGAAGTCTAATGAATTGTTAAAACATTGAAGATGTCGACCTGTCTTGACTGAGGAAAAATGCTACTAATCCATGGCCACCAACAGAGGCGCAAACTTTTGAATAATTACCGAAGTATTTATATACTAACACGGCTGCATTAACAAGATAGGCTCTAGGAATAATATTTTGCAGTATTCTAATGATATTTTCAGTAACCCAGTTCATACATCAGTCCTTCTGAGTCTATTCTTTTGATCATGATTTCTGAGGATTCCCTCGATCATTATCACAGCTTATTTTCAAGCTGCCATGTGTGAGGCTTAGTGCCTATTTTGTCTGTGGAACAATTGTTCCCTTGTTGAGGGTGCACTGCTTCTCCCGGTGGTGTTTATTTTTTGCATACAGAGTTTACGTCTGTTGTCTTCGCTTTGGTAGCGATAGTCAAGTCTGGGTAATCATCGAGTGAGGGTCCAGACAGCATAGCAGCATGGACAGGTAGTTGTTACCTGTTGGCCCCTACAGTTTCGAGGATGAGTTGATGACTAACCCTAGTCATCTGTGGAGAGGAGGCATTCCTCTGGGACAGCAACCTGGCTTCACATCGACTCTGCGTGAACGTCTGTGTTTCATGGAGCTGTTCCTGTTTGTCGTCATGGGGCGGTTTTGACGACTGCCCGGTAGTTGTTTGGTGGTCATCCTCGACGACCTTTGATGGTCATCCTCTGTGACCCTTGTTTAGTGGTCTTGACATCTCTGGGTAGATGTTTATGTATTATCTGTAGGAGGCTTGTTAATTATCATTACAGATGTTTATGTATTATCAGTGTAATTGGTACTTATGATCATTTGGTTTATTTGTGCTGCTTTAATGATTTTTCAGTTATTTGGATTTTTGGTTATACCATTTGTTAATTGATGCTAATTGTAATCATTATGCTGTCTGGAATGTTTGTGTTTTCTTGATGTAGCGTGAGTGTTTACTTTGATTTTGATGTTTTGATGATAATGTTTTATTTTTAACTAATTTTGCTACATCTTTGTTTTTTGACTGGCTCTTTGGTTGTTTGACGTTGTATATTTATTTACTGATTTACGCCAGACTTGACTCGCTTGTAAATATGTATATTACGAAATGTTAATAAATTAGTATTAAGGTTATTTTTTCTCGTTTTGTTCCCCTTTCCCCGTCGTTGTCTCTGCTTCTGCCAGTCTTTCCAGTCCATCTCTCTGTAGTTGATGATAGAACCTGCTGAACCGAGATGCGGTCCATAACACATGTTAGCCATAGGTAGCTGGGCTGGCATTCGGAAGGTCCTTGGTTCGATCTCAGTTGACAGCCAATTGTCAACCCAGGTGTGAAGGGGGTACCAGCTTCAGCCAGGGCCAAGATCGATACATGGGCATAGCAGCCTCATCAACAGAGACTTACTGATATATACTGTATATAATCAGTAAGCTACAAACGTCCTTTAATATCCAATTCGCTCTACCTCGGAAATAATATATTTTCATACATGTTACCGAAGGAGAATTTTTTAGTTGATAGTAAGTTCGTCGTCCCGTGGGCTCGAACCAGCGAAGGACAAGAACTCAGGACTACAGTGGACGCATTAACCCACGCGGCCAGCAAGTGAGGTATAAGTGGATATCGGCTCCCATGTACAAATCCCCCGTCGAACTCAGGGACGACGAACTTATTATCAACTAAAAAATTCCCCTTCGGTAACATATATGAAAATATATTATTTCCGAGGTAGAGCGAATTGGATATTAAAGGACGTTTGTAGCTTACTGATTGTATATGAATCACGGTGATGTGATCAAAAGTCATACTGTATATGTGTGATGTGTGTGTGTGTGTGTGTGTGTGTAGAATTTACTGGTCACTTTTTACCACATACATGTAATTGTAATAGCCACAATGCCTTCTTAACTTCTCGAATTCTTCTCTCTTTTTTTGGATACGCTTGTCACTAAGCATTCATAAACTCAAACAACATAAGTACAAGCACCAACAAAATTCAGTGAATATGGAGATTGAAGATGGAATGGCCCGAGATTTGTGTGGTACGTATTGTCTGAGGGGCCGGGGCTAACCCTTTGTTATGATACCACCATTTTTACGGCATGAGTGCGCTTTACAGTCATAAGGAAATCGCGAAAAAGGAGGGGGAAATTGCTTAGCATGTTATGTGGAGGAATAATGTTCAATCAGAGCAGAAAGTAATCATTTAGAAATTATTTTCTTAGGTGGGAATGATAATAACAGCAGAAAATGATTAGAAATTATTGGCTATGGAAAATTGTTGAAGTGCATACGTCATGCCAATCTGTCCTCCGGGTGGGGGCGGGGGCGGGGGGCCCGCTTAGTTCCGTCAGTGCACCATTACTTACGTTCTTTGCACTGCCCCCTCGGTCCCTAGCTGCAACCCCTTTTAGTCATTTTGCTGTGCCTTCGTTCATATTCTTTCTTCCATTTTACGTTCTACTCTCTCCTAACAATATGGTTTCACAGTGCAGCCGCGAGGTCTTCCTAATGTTACACATTGAAAATGTTCATATTCTTAATGTCCCTTTCAGTGCTAAATGACCTCGTAGGTCCCAGCGCTTGGTCCATAGCCTAAATTTTATATTCCATTCCATTCCGTGCCAATCTTTCGATTCAGAAAGATTTTTTTTTTTTTTTGTTTTCAAATTCCTCATCTCACAACGTTTCTTGTTCCATGCTGGCAATATACATTTCTGATTATAAAAGGCCTGAGGAGAGCATCATTAATTTCAGGACAAAGTCTCATCTTCATTACTTTTCTTTTATTGATGTAACCGGGAGAGTTGCGGTTATTCAAAATATCTTGGGTTGTTGAATAGAGCTGGTTTTGTGTCCGTACGAACTCTCTCTCTCTCTCTCTCTCTCTCTCTCTCTCTCTCTCTCTCTCTCTCTCTCTCTCTCTCTCATGTATACAGTAAAGATTCCCCACATACTGGAAATCCTTGCCATACTGGATGTCAACAGGGTTAATAAAGGCAGCAGCGCCGCTGTTTCATTATTTTATTTCCACTTGGTATTTGTGTCCTTTGCCCTGGGTGCAGTTCCAGCTAACTTACAAACCCCATAAATTCTTTTTCTTTTTCGCGTGATTGTTGTTTTCATCCATGTGCTGTTGTTGCTGTTGTTTTTGCGGCGTTTCGTGCCCCTAATGTGACGCCCGCACGTTCGTTTTTCGTGTCTTTAATTTGCCTTTTTTTCTTTAGCATTCTACTCTATATTCGTTTTTAATTATTAAGGATTTTTTCTGTATCTGCAGAGTAAGAGCCAGCTTATGTTTTCCAGTTCCCCCTACGTCGAGAGTACGGGGACTTCGCGAATGCTTCCGATTTCTGTTTGCTGTTTTCCATTTCTTGTTCTTCCGTTTTCATACTTCAACTGGGTGAAGTACATTTCTTTGGTTTCCAATGGTAACCTTTGCCTTTTTCAGGTAGGATGTCAAATATGCTTCGATGATACTGAATGATAAGTATGCCTACTTGATAGTAACAGTGACAGAAATAGGAAAATAATAAGCACATGAGATTCAGAAGAATTATTTCTCGAAGCGCCCTCCTTCCTTAACAAAGATTTTCAAGGTTTTCAAAGAACGTCAAGAATAGATAAAAAAAAAAAAACTATCTTTTACGTAAAGCAACAATGTTGGCCTACAGCTTATCTTGGAACCTAAATGCATCTCTATAAATCTAAAAAAAACAAATAATAACTAAATAAATAAATAAATAAATAAATAAATAAATAACCCTGACAGATGAACATTTCTGAAACTAAAATTATTCTTAATTCCGCCTGACCCCCAGGACCCCTGACGTCTCGTCTAATTTCCAGAGTCTCAGAGCCAGGTTCTTCCACATCTCCTGCGCTGAGAACGACCAAGGTACCGTGACACCGTGTATTACATTTGTAACAAGTATCACCTTCATTACTGTAACTTCAAGCTAGATATAAGTTTGCTGTCGAGATTAAGAAGCCTTTATCTTGAAATATTTACTGAAAATGGACCTAAACTTCTGAGAAGGTAATTTACGAAGCATTCGTTTCTTTAGAGCCGTGATTGTTTGTATGTGGAGATCTACTGATGGAGGTTGACATGTTTAGAATATTTCGTGAAAGTTTATTGATAATTTCCCCATACCAGCTAAACTATGCAAATCCTTTCCAATACATCCACACATCTCTTGTGCTGTTTACCATGAAGAAGTTATACACAAGAGATGTGTACATGAAGGTGAATTTTTAAATATGCCAGAATTAAAAGGATAGAATATTACTTTTGAACTGTATGTACTTTTACATATATGAAATTGAATAATTTTTGTTCAGATATCTAAATGCTTGTGTGACTCTCAACGAAAGTCACCTTGTCAGAGAAGATGAATTTCGAAATTCAAAATATTCATTAGATACATAAAGTTAGGTTGAATTTCGAAATTCAATAACATATAGGTACCTACAATTTGGATGAATTTTGAAATTCAATAACTGTTAGGTACCTAAAATTAGGATGAATTTCGAAATTCAATAATCGTTATGTACCGAAAATTAGGATGAATTTCGAAGTTCAATAACCGCTAGATACCTAAGGTTAGGATGAATTTCAATATTCAGTGACCAGTTGTTAGGTATCTACAATTAGCATGAATTTCGGATTTCAAATAAGTGTAGAGGCCCCTAAAGTTAGCTTGAATTTTGAAATTCAGTAACTGTTAGGTACCTAAAATAAGGATGAATTTCGAAATTCAATAACCGTCAGGTACCTAAAATAAGGATGAATTTCGAAATTCCATAAGTTAAGTATACCTTAGTTTAACCAGACCACTGAGCTGATTAACAGCTCTCCTAGGGCTGACCCGAAGGATTAGATTTATTTTACGTGGCTAAGAACCAACTGGTTATCTAGCAACGGTTTCTACAGCTTATTGTGGAATCCGAACCACATTATGACGAGAAATGATTTTCTATCACCAGAAATAAATTCCTCTAATTCTTCATTGGCCGGTTGGAGAGTCGAACGCTGGGCCAACAGCATGCTAGCCAAGAGCTCTACCCACCCCTCCAATGAAGAACTAAAAATCAGGCACCTGCAATTAGGATGAATTTCGAAATTCAAAATAATAATTAGATACCTAAAGTTAGGTTGAATTTCCAAATTCAATAATGGTTAGGTACCTAGAATTAGGACGAATTTTCAAATTCAATAACTGTTAGATACCTAAAATTGGGATGAATTTCGAAATTCAATAATCGTTAGGTACCTAAAATTAGGATGAATTTCGAAATTCAATAACTTAGGTACCTAAAACTTGGATGAATTTCGAAATTCAATAACCATTTGGTACCTAAAATTATGATGAATTTCGAAATTCAATAATTGTTAGATAGCTAAAATTAGGACGTTTCAAAATTCAAATAATTAGGATGAATTTCGAAAAGCAATAACCATTAGATGCCAACAATTAGGATGAATTTCGAAATTCAAAACAATCGTTAGCTACCTAAAGTTACATTGAATTTCGAAATTCAATAACTGTTAGGTAACTACAATTAGGATGAATTTCGAAATTCAAAATATTCATCAGATAGCTAAAGTTATGTTGAATTTCAAAAGTCAGCAACAGTTAGGTACCTACAATTTGGGTGAATTTCGAAATTCAATAACCTTTAGGTACCTAAAATTAGGATGAGTTTCGAAATTCAATAACCGTTATGTACTTAAAATTAGGATGAATTTCGAAATTCAGTAATCATTAAACACCTAAAATTAGGGTGAATTTTGAAATTCAATAACTGGTTGTTAGGTACCTACAATTAGGATGGGTTTCGAGATTCCAATAATCATAGAGATACGTTAGGTTGAATTTCGAAATTCAATAACTGTTAGGTAGCTAAAATAAGGATGAATTTCGAAATTCAATAACTGTTAGGTACCTAAAATTAGGATATTTCAAAATTTAGATAATTAGGATGAATTTCAAAAAGCAATAGCCATTAGATAACTACAAATAGGATGAATTTCAAAATTCAATAACTATTAGATAACGTAAATTAGGATGAATTTCGAAATTCGAAATAATTGTTAGACACCAAAGTTAGATTGAATTTCGAAATTGAAAATAATCTTTAGTTACATAAAGTTAGGTTGAATTCCGGAATTTCAAAATTTCAAAATTCAATAACTATTAGGTACCCAAAATTAAGATGAATTTCGAAATTCAAAATAATCATTAGATACTAAAGTTATGTTGAATTTCGAAATTCAGTAACTATTAGGTATCTAAAATTAGGATGAATTTCGAGATTTAGTAACCGTTATGTACCTATAATTGGGATGAATTTCGAAATTAAATAACTATTAGGTACCTAAAACTAGGATGAATTTCGAAATTAAAAATAATCTTTAGTTAAGTAAAGTTAGGTTGAATTCCGGAATTCAATAACTGTTAGGAACCTAAAATAAGGAAGAATTTTGAAATTCAATAACTATTAGGCACCCAAAATTAGGACGAATTTCGAAATTCAATACCTTTATGTACCTAAAATTAGGATGAATTTCGAAATTCAATAACCGTTAGATACCTAAAAATAACTATTAGGTACCTAAGATTAGGATGAATTTTGATTTTGATATTTAAAATAATCGTTAGATACCTAAAGTTGTGTTGAAGTTCGAAGTTCAGTAACCATTAGGCACCTAAAAGTAGGATGAATTTTGAAATTCAGTAACTGTAGGTTCCTAAAATTAGGATGAATTTCAAAATTCAATAACTATTAGATACATAAATTATGATGAATTTAAAATTTAATAAATGTTAGATACCTAGAATCAGGATGAATTTCGAAATTCAATTACTATTATGTACCTAAAATTAGGATGAATTTCAAAATTTAAAATTATCGGTAGGTACCTAAATTTTGGCTGAATTTCGAAATTCAATAACCATTAGATACCTAAAATTAGGATGAATTTCGAAATTCAAAATAATCGTTAGATACCTAACGTTAGGTTGAATTTCATCCTGAGTTTAGGTAAATAATGTTTATTGAATTTCGAAATTCATCCTAATTTCATGTACACAAGGGTTATTGAATTTCGAAATTCATCCTAACTTAGGTATCTAACGATTATTTTGAATTTCTAAATTCATTGTAATTTTAGGTACCTAAGGGTTATTGAATTTCAAAATTCACCCTAATTTTAGGTTATAATAGTTATTGAATTTCGTAACTACAATTAGGATGAATTTCGAAATTCAGTAACTGTAGGCATCTAAAATTAAGATGAATTTCGAAATTCAATAACCATTAGATACATAAAATTAGGATGAATTTCGAAATTTATTAACTGTTAGGTACCTAAAATTAGGATGAATTTCGAAATTCAAGATTATTGTTAAATACATAAAGTTAGGATGAATTTCGAAATTCAATAACCCTTAGGTACCTAAAATTAGGATGAATTTTGAAATTCAGTAACCGTTAGATACCTAAAATGAGGATGAATTTCGAAATTCAGTAACCGTTAGGTACCTACAATACCAATGAATTTTCAATATTCAATAACCTTTAGTACCTACAATTAGGATGAATTTCGAAATTCAATAACCTTTAGTGCCTAAAATTAGGCTGAATTTCAAAATTCAATAACCATTAGATATCAAAAATTAGGATGAATTTCGAAATTCAATAACCATTAGGTACCTAAAATTAGGATGAATTTCGAAATTCAATAACATATAGGTACCTAAAATTACGATAAATTTAGAAATTCAATAACAGTTATGTACCTAAAATTAGAATGAATTTCAAAATTTAAAATTATCGGTAGGTACCTAAATTTTGGCTGAATTTCGAAATTCAATAACCATTAGATACCTAAAATTAGGATGAATTTCGAAATTCAAAATAATCGTTAGATACCTAACGTTAGGTTGAATTTCATCCTGATTTTAGGTAAATAATGTTTATTGAATTTCGAAATTCATCCTAATTTCATGTACCCAATTGAATTTCGAAATTCATCCTAACTTAGGTATCTAACGATTATTTTGAATTTCTAAATTCATTGTAATTTTAGGTACCTAAGGGTTATTGAATTTCAAAATTCACCCTAATTTTAGGTTATAATAGTTATTGAATTTCGTAACTACAATTAGGATGAATTTCGAAATTCAGTAACTGTAGGCATCTAAAATTAAGATGAATTTCGAAATTCAATAACCATTAGATACATAAAATTAGGATGAATTTCGAAATTTATTAACTGTTAGGTACCTAAAATTAGGATGAATTTCAAATTCAAGATTATTGTTAAATACATAAAGTTAGGATGAATTTCGAAATTCAATAACCCTTAGGTACCTAAAATTAGGATGAATTTTGAAATTCAGTAACCGTTAGATACCTAAAATGAGGATGAATTTCGAAATTCAGTAACCGTTAGGTACCTACAATACCAATGAATTTTCAATATTCAATAACCTTTAGTACCTACAATTAGGATGAATTTCGAAATTCAATAACCTTTAGTGCCTAAAATTAGGCTGAATTTCAAAATTCAATAACCATTAGATATCAAAAATTAGGATGAATTTCGAAATTCAATAACCGTTAGGTACCTACAATTAGTATGAATTTCGAAATTCAATAACCGCTAGCTACCTAAAATTAGGATGAATTTCAAAAATCAAATATTTGTTAGATACTTAAAGTTAGGTTGAGTTTTGAAATTCAATTACGGTTAGGTACCTAAAATCAGGATGAATTTCGAAATTCAAATAAATGTTAGATACCTAAAATTAGGATGAATTTCGAAAGTCAATAACTTTTAGGCACCTTAAATTAGGATGAACTTCGAAATTCAGTAGTCGTTAGGCACCTACAATTATTGCGAACTTTGATATTCAGTTAGAATGACTTTTGAAATACAGTAGCCATAGATACCTGAAAGTAGGGTGATTCTTTTATAATAAAATAACCAGCCAGTGCCAAAAATTAGGATAAATTTTGAAATAAAACAATCAGGAAGTACCCAGATTTAGGATGAATTTTTAAATACAATAACCAGTCAGTACCAGAAATTAGGATGAATTTTGAAATATAATAGCCGTAGATACCTGAAAGTAGGTGGAATTTTTAAAGAGAATAACCAGTAGATACGTAGAATTGGAATGACTTGAAATACGTTAACCAGTGGTTACCTCAAATTCGCCTGAATGGTAAAATTCAATAATCAGTCCGTGCTAAAAATTAGGATGAATTTTGAAATACAATAATCAGAAGACCCCCAAAGTTAGGAATAATTTTGGAATACAATAACTGGTTAGTCCAAAAAGTTTGGTTGAATTTTAAATACGATAGCCAGTAGACCCCAGATTTAGCATGATATACAATAACCAGTAATTACCCAAAATAAGGATAAAATTCGAAAAACAATACCCGTTAGATCCTAACAATTAGAAGGAATCTTGAAATACAATTATCAGGTGACATAAAATTGGGATGGATTTCGACGCACTCACCACGTTGATTTTGGTACCATATTTACGGCAAAGAGCAAAACATGACAGACCATTGCGTGAAATGATATACACTTATAACAACTGTTTACCAGAAAAAAGCCTTCTTCAGCTTTCCAAACTTGCCTTATATATTTGTCTAACACCATTTGCAATACAACACATTTTAGGAGCTTAATCTGATAATTGCATCACACTCTCAGTGGCCCAGAGATTATAGGTAATATGGTACGAGTATACTCAGAAAAATCGCACAGGAAAGCTGATACACCCATGATGGTCATAAGGCTGGCAAATTAGGAGGCCCGAGCACACAGGGTAAGCTCCCCTGTATTCTAAATCAAACTTTGCTGAAATTTGCAACAAACGTTAGCCTAGCGGTCTGGCACGAGCAGCATTGTTTCATGATTAAACCAAGAGTGACTTAATTTCTAATATATTTTACTGTTGTTGAAGCGTAGTAGGAGGTCGAGGTAAACAAATAGTAGTTTCAGCAATTTCCCAACAGTACCGATCTCGCTCAGGTTGGCAGTTTCTGACCGAGGCCTTTTGAATTGAGTCATCACTGGGGCTTCGTGAGAGAGAGAGAGAGAGAGAAGGTACACATGTTTCTAGTCATATTGCCGATACGTTTGAGAAAGAAATCAATGTAATACAGCCTTAACCCATCCATCAGTTGATGGGAAATGATTGATCTTGACGCACGAATTTGTCCATTTTCATCGCTAACCTTCATGTATCCGAACATTTCCCGTCTTCTCGGACGTTGGATAGAAACGCAGTGCTCAAAAGGAGGAATTTTTCATGATGATTATGTTAGCAAAGAAACTTTTATCATTTCTTAATTCTTTATATAAGCGCGTTAAAATTTTAGAGAAGTAATTGAGAAATAAGAACTGACATTTTTATAATGCTTAATCGATACATCTTTAATTCAAGGACAAGGTCAACTGGAAACTAATGCCCTTTTCTAGTTCAGGTCCGAAAAACACCATAAAAGGGGAAAAACAGGAAGAAGGTTGTAGCTTAACCACAAGGAAAGCGATGGACTCTTGAAGGAAGACAAGATATTACAGCCAGGAATAACAAAAGGAGGATAGGAATTCCAATGGTCTTGGCAGCAGAAGAAACGAAAAAACACTGAACAATGTAAGCCGTGAATTGGCGATTTCCTCAGAGTAAATTTGAAACTTGATGCTCTGGTGGGTGTTATGAGGCTGCCTGAGATGAGGATGGTTATGGTGCCTGAAGTTTTAATACAACCCATTTTTAACAGAAGATTTAGCAATTTGAGCAGTGTAATCTCAATACAATTCAAAAACAACCTGAATACCAAAAATATTGATATAACTAAAAGGTGAAGTTAGATATCCATAAAAATTAAAGAATTTTATGGAAAGGAGACGGGAAACAAGATGGAGTGATATCTCAGTTGGTTTTGCCTGGAATTCACAGTGTGGCGATCCTGAGTTCAAGCCCTGCACATGGCATGGTAAATTTCACTGACAGGTGTACCTGCAGAGTCATCAGCAGGATTGTCTGCTTCTCCCTGGCTTTGATGGAAACGGGCTTTGGGCAGTAATTAGATTGCTTTTGTTCAGTCTCCAGGACATAGAACGACAGTGCAATGGCCTGTCCTTTGCCTTCTACTACCCACGAGGAACCTTAAATCTTTAACAACTGTCTTGGGGATACTGATCCAAGTTACAAGAGTTAATAGATTATACTAGAAAACCTGCCCTAAAGGTATTGAATTTGATTAAGCTATGGGATTAAACTGTTAAGGATATGGTAGTTAAGGACATGACAGTGTGATACAGAGTATGATAAAGAGAAGAGGACTGTGTATTTAATAAAGAAGAAATATGGAGGGATGAATCATCTGCTAAAACATGGACAAGAGATTTGGGAGCCTGTAGGTAACTATAAAAGAGGAGGAATAAGTATATGAAAGAGAAGAACTATGACAAACCCCACTGTAGATGGGGGTGGGAGCAGAAGTTGCACCATCAGCAACAAAAAAATATGAAGTAGCTTAACAAAAAGCTGGGAAAAAAGTTGTACTGAAAGGACTGAAGTCATAAGCAACAAATAATTCTCTGAAAACTTGTTGAGATGATGACGAAGTATCAGAGAAAAAGATTAGCCGGTTACCAGTAGATCTTGCCTTCTAGAAGCCATATTGGTGATCTAAAAGAAGAGAGCTGGATTTAAGTTTGAGGACAGCAAGAGCTGAATAATGTTTGGAATACTTCAGCAAAAGTAACTGTTAAGGCAATAGGATAGGAGTTGAAAAGATTAAATTGCTAACTCTTCTTAGGGGCTGGCTGGAAGGTTAAAAATAGGATTTCACAATTAAGTAAAAAAAAAAAAAAAAAAAACTGGCAAAGCACAGCAGCTGATTCAGCTGAAAACATCTTGAGGAATCAGGCAGTAAAACAACCTGGACCAAATGCTCTGCCAGTCTTTAAAGAAGCAAGGACCTTGTGGACAGAGAATATTATTGTAGCGTACGACAATGGATTTCGGAACTGCTGAGAAAGGAGTTAACCTAAGGATGTGATCTTTTCACTAACAAATCAAGATAAACAGGAGTTGGAGAAGTTGTTCAGACACCGTTGGCTAAGGGTCACCAATTTTTTTGCTTTTTAGTTGGAGATAAGAGCAATGTGTTTGATCTCCTCCAAGCACAAGAACTCCACTTCATTGAAAGTGCAATACAATATTGATTATTAGTAGATACAAAAGAAGAGTTGAGTGGTAAAACAATGGCGAAAGGCAGAGAATAATAGTAAAAGTTATAAGAATTTTTAAGCAAATGGCCTCATAGAGAGATGTTGATGTTACATTAAACACAAAACCTACCTTTATAATGAAAAGTGACCAAAGATTATTGTGAAATATTTGCAAAGTATTAAGGAAAGCATCTGTCAACAACTGGTTTTAGAGAGAAGAGGACTTTTGGGGAGGTTGAAGTCAAGTAGTGTTTTGTAGAGGAAGGTCGGAGGCCAGACAACGAATATTAGAAAAGTGAATAGAAATAGAGGCAGGCCTACTGTGAGCTAAGAGGCCATGGGTACTGCTGCTAGACGAGGCCATCCTTTTGCCATTGGAAGACTCATAGCCCTGTTCTGAGACTGTTCATCCCAGGATGCCGGGTGTTGCTGGGGGTGGGGGTGGAGATGGGTGGGGATACATTTCCTATTATCTCCTTTCGTAATACCCGTTTACAAGTCATTATGACAAGGGAAAAATGGTGTGGGTATTTTGTGTTGCCCAGTGTGCAGGGAAAAGTGGGAAGGAAAAAAGAAAATACAGGACTACTCACTGTATGTAAGCAAAGAGTTTCGGCTATTTGTATCGAGAGAGAGCAGTGAGCTCTTTGTTAAGATGTGCTCATTTATCCAAGAGTATTTTCATTTTTACATTTCCTTTGGCTACGATAAACTTCGTATAACCAAATACGAGTGATTTTCATTCAACATTTCTTCATAATTCAGTTATTTATTTGTTTATTTTATTCTGACATTAGATGTTTGTTTTTCAAATTCTTTATGTAAAGGATTCTTGTTGACTGAGCCATCGTTCCTGACTACCCATTATTCAT